>NC_045444.1:122651908-122658603 GCF_002776525.5 Piliocolobus tephrosceles
ATATATGTATATAAAATATACACATATATATGTATATAAAATATACATATATATGTATATTAATCCCAAATTCCATTTACTACTTCTGACATTAATTTAGAAGAGGAATTAACTATTTCTTGCCAATAGGCTTAAGTTCTGAAGTCAAAGTGGAACAACAAGGGTTTGAACTACTCCCATCTCATTTTAAAGCAAATTAAACACATAGAAGATGACTTCTATTTGAGAGTTGTTGTCAGAACTGAAACTCCTGGCTGGAGTTGCCATCCCTGCCCCAGGTGATTCAGGTCATACACATATCAAAGCCATTAAAAAAAAAAAAAAAAAAGAAAAAAGCGAATGTGAGCCGCAGATATCTGTGTTACGGAGAGCCCATCTTTCCTGCATCACTTGCACACCACAGAGCTCTAGTGTGTCTGTCTGAAAAAAGTCACAATTGAGCCTCATTTAGCAGTGAGAGTAGACTTCGGTGAAAACTGGCAGGGCCTTTAAGGTGATCCTTCAGATCCATGAAATACACTTGCACTGACTCCTGAAAGGCCGCCTCTGTTTAGGACCTAGTAATAGGAGCCTGTGGGTAAAAGGCCAGTGGTAGCCCTAGCCCGTTCTCTGATTTGATTAATCGTAATTGCAGGTACTTGCTTTGCCTATTATCTCCCCAGCTCATTGCCCGTATGTCCTTCAGCCCAGCACTGCTGAGCAGGCACACAGAGAGGGTGCAGAAGTGCCCTCCCTGGTAGTACTTTGCGTGCTCGTGGGCGCACTATCAAAATGAAACTGTGCCCACTCAGAATTCTCAGAAGGAAAAGTTAAGCTGCAGTGCGCTTTTGCTGACAAACAGGAACACACTGTCCAAACTAGCAAGTGGTGCAAGCTGCTTTGGAAAAGGTACATCCGCGCACGCCGAGTCTTTACCTAATGGCCAGATTCCGTACAACGTGATGAGCTGTCTGACATCCAGGAGGGAGGGCATGGGTTCTATGGATACCTGGCGAAGAGTAGTCCCCAGGTAGCTGTACTCACCTGGAGAGAAAAGAAACAGAGGAAAAATAAATGGAAAACAGCGCTGGTCTGAGCTGCATAATTTTGGTCTGCAAAAACGATCAGAGAATACAAATTTAACATTTCAGAGCAAAGAGAATCCTATTAGGAGAGTCATTATGAAGAACACCTCTTTTCTCACATAAAGGTTTGAAGAAAAACTATCCAGGCAAGAAAGCCCTGCTCTACTAGCTAGAGTAAACTGGGAATTATGTTGACTATTATATTAACCTCCCAATACTTCCTAAAACAACATTTGAATATTGAGTTACGTGAAATGGGGCAAAGCGCTAAAAAGAAGGACACACAAGAAAGGCTGAAATAGAGGGGGCTTCGCTTTATTTATATTCCCAGAGATTATGTATAACATTTGTGCAAACGTTACAAATAAGTTATTTAAGATCAAATTCTACAAAAAAATGTAGAATTTGTATTGGAGCAGTGTAAATCTGAGTGTAAAATGCAGTCATTTGAAAGGAAGGGTATGAGTCTAATTTAGGATAAACAGAAACATCTCCTTTTGAGGGTAATATTCATTTACATTTTTATATTTTTAAGAGATTACCAAAGGAATAATATAGAAATAAATCTTTACAGGTTTAATTAGAAGATATCAAAGGGCTTAATTGTAACTAGTCATAAATCTGAAGTGTTATTTTCTAACTAATTTAGATAAGGTCACCAAGAAAATTAGTTTGGCTGTCTCCATTTGTCATGAGGATGGACCTTTACAGGTTCATATGATTCTCTCGATTCGTATCTGAATCTGGAGTAAAAATATTCAATGAATGAATCTTCGTGTCTGGATTTTTTTCCCTGATGCTTTCTTCCTATAGCGAGTCCTGGTCCTGCAGAGCTTCGGATGCTACACGTGTACGGCAAGTACAATATGCACACTGACGTGTGTAGGAAACACTGAAAATACCCCAAGCTTTTAAGCATTTTCAAATGCTAAGGAAATCGGAGTTAAAATTCAGACAGTGACTGCTGTTTTGTTGTGGGCTGGGGGGCAGCCTCTCAGAGCCTCCACATAAAAAAAGTCCTTGGCAAGGACAATGGGTATTGGTTGGGAGAATGAGCGATAATGAAAGCATCTATTACGGCTTCAGATACCACACTTTTTAATGAGCAGGTAATAAATAGAAGAGTGGTTAATTTAGCCTCCACTAGAATAGAAAGAGATCCTGTAACAACCATTAAATCCAGCACTCATTGCCAGTAAACATGACATTAAAGGTGACAGGAAAGTGACCCCAATTTTCCTGCTTATCTAAACCCGTATTAATCTCCAGATGCACCACATTTTCTAGAACCTAACAGATTTTGTTTAAACAAATTATATTCAGTTGAATTAGTGGGTGTTGGTTCTAACAGAGGCAAGGGCACAAGTAGCCTGGGCTGCCTGCCAAGTTCTGAGACTCGCACTGAAAGCACGTTCCTGTGTTTGCGGTGGCCCCGCATAGAAGCCATGCCCCTTCCCATCCATGCATTCGGAGCTTGGAAAGTTCAGGATTCCCTGCACAGATATCAGATCTTCCACAGGGGAGGGAAGAAGAAAGTGGCAGATGAAAAGGCATTTGGGATAGAGGGCATGACAATGCCAGGAAACCCAGAACAAGGGGCAGAAAACCAAACAGGGGCTGCATGACAGGTGGAATCGAATCCCCCTGCAATTCTATGTGGAAGTCCTAATCCCCAGCATCTCAGAACACGACCTTATTTGGAAATAGGGTTGTTGCAGATAGATTTCATTAAAATGAGGTCATTAGAGTGGACCCTAAATCCAACAGGACTGGTGTCCTTATAAAAAAAGAGAAATTTGGACACAGAGACAGACATGCACAGAGGCAGGGCACCACGTGAAGAAAAAAGCAGAGAGGGAGGTGATGGTTTTACACCAAGAATCACCAAAGATCACTGACCACACACCAGCTGGGAGCAGCTGAATGCCGTGCAGGTGCAGCCTGGGGTGCTCCATCTAGCAACTCGCTTAATGTTTACAGCAATTTAGTGAGGCATTCGCTGTAATGACCTCATCCCATAGTAGTGGAAACTGAGGCACAGAAAGAGTAAGTAAAGGCCTGGCATCCTGGAGGGAGGCAGCCTCGGAAGGATGAGAGGAAGAAGAGATTCCTTGAGCCTGGGAGGAAAGACTGGTGACAGGTCCCTGAGCAGTGGGCATCCAGCCCCTAGGCCCTGGAGGTCTGGGGGGCCTTCATGGGCACCAGCCCCCAGAATATCTCTGCAGCCTGGTGCTACCTGGGAACTGGGGCCTTGATGATATCTAGGGGCAGGGGTGGGGACTGGTAAGAAGGACTGAGTTTAAATCACCTTGTTAGTATAGGGGTTGTGAAGCCAAATTAAGGTGATTTAAAGAAAATAAGGAAATTGCTATTTCTCGCACACCTGAGATTGTGGCAGGTGCTTGCTGCTGGGCACAGGGCCAGTTTTGGAGCAGGGTGGACATGCAAGGGCGCAGCAAGCAGTGGGTTGGGTGGTGGGGGTGGGCTGGTGGGAGCTGAGGGCTGGGCCTGGAGGAAGGGGTCGTCCCGAGCTGTGCAATGCAGGCTTCGCATCCTCTGGGTCTGTTCCTCCCCTTCAGTCTCCTGTAGCTCTCATCTGCTGTGATTCTAATGACTGTTGGAGTTCAATGGTATTGAGGAAAGAGCGGGATTACAAATCTCAAGACTAAAAAAGCAACTTTGTGTCCAGCGGCTGAGCATGGTGGGTCTGCGTAGCGCATTCCTGGCCTGGTGGAGACATCCATCTGGGAAACCATGTTCTGTGTTGGGGATCCCTGCTCCTGCCCTGCCTGGATGAAGGGCTAGGGAGGAACAGCCCACATCTACCCTCTCTCCTTCTCTAGAAGCAGGAAGAAATAAAGGGCTCTGAGCACTGAGGCTTCGTAGCACAGGCCTCTGGAGCAACGGAACAGGCAACAGAGGAACCCTCTGTGCCATGCCTCTGTTGTCAAGGTGTTAAAAAGGAAACAAGATAACAAATTCGAAACCAGGGAACCCAAGCGTGAGTGAGGGTGCCTGGGTCCTCATCTTGTTAATTCTCTTCTTAGACAAGATGACGAGGCATGACTTAGCTGGGTGCTGAGAGCAGTGTGCTTTCCAGAGGCAGGGGGCCATTCCCAAGCTCCCCAAGTTTATGAGATCAGGAAGAAGCTCCCAGCTGTGCAAAAGCCCAGTCCCCCTAAGGCAGAAAGTCTGCAATGCCATGTTGGCAGTGCCCACCGCTGTTAGGCATCGTACTCTCTCTCCTGAAGCCCTCACCTTCTATTGGTTTTATGGGTACATGGAGAACGCCAAGGTCTCTCGCGCCATTTTTGATTGTGGGTAGGTCATTCTTAGCAGATTCTTCAGGAGGGGCTTGGGGAAAATTGCTGAGTTCTTGTATGTTTATCAGTTTGTGTCCTATGTACTTGAAAATAAATCTGACTGGGTACAACATCCTAGGATCCTGCTTCCTTTCCTTGAGCATCTTATATATGCTGTTCCATTTACTTCTGGTGTAAAGCATTGCTGTGGAAAAGTCTGACGAGAATCTAATTTTCTTTTCTTTCCAAGTCCTGTGATCTCTTTTACATAGATGCCCAAAGGCACTTTTATTAGAATGTCTTCTTGATCAATCTGAGTCAATATTCTCAGATAGACAGTGTGGTCTTTCATTATGTGGTTTTAATGTTTTTTAAACATTTAAACACTTTTCCTGCTTGCCCTGAGAATACTCACCAGAGATGCTTTCAGCTGCAGCATTTGCCCCAAGAAAACTTTGCCACGAAGCATCTTGTTTTTATTATTATTTTTGCATAGCTCTAGTATATTGACTTCAGAAACAAAAGACATCATTCTATTTATAGCATTCTGTTTTCAGTGGTGGTGTTTCCATTTAGAAAATATAGTAATTCTTGATTCCTGAAAATATCAAATCCTAAGAAACGTAGCATTCCTATGCGTGATCTTGACATTGTTTTCCAGTGGTCGTTGGCTGAAGATTCATTTGATGAATCTGATTTTCTCTGAAATAGACAATTCTGATGATTCAGATGATTCTGATATTAGTTCTGTTTAGAAATAACTCCAAGAACAGTTTCTACATTTTATTTTCACGTTGAAAATCAGCCAGATTTGCTTCAGCCTTAAACAGCATGTTCACATAAAGTTAAATGAGCATTACCAGTGAGCTGCGCTTTCTTTTTCTAAACAGGAAAAGGCCTAAAAGAAATTTTCATGAATTAAAATTATATATATTTCTAAAATTGCAATTTGAGATAAGGTCCTGCTCTTTCACCCAGGCTGGAGTGCAGTGGTGTGATCTTGACTCACTGCGGCCTCGAATTCCTAGGCTCAAGTGCTCCTCCTGCCTCAGCCTGCTAAATACCTGGGACTACAGGTGCATGCCACCATGCCCAGCTAGTTTTTATTTATTTTTTTGTAGAAGAAGGGTCTTGCTATGTTGCTAGGCTGATCTCGAACACCTGGTCTCAAGAGATCCTCCTGCCTCAGCCTCCCAGAGTGCTGAGATTACAGGTGGGGGCCACTGTGGCTGGCCGAAATTCTTTGCATTTTTTCTGTTCCTTTGCTTTGATTTTCTTCTTTAGGGACTCATATTATCTGTGTGTTGGATTTTCTTTGTCTGTCATCAATATTTGATATGCTCTTTTGAATTCTTTTAATATTCTTCATTTCTAATTTTGCTTTAAAAATTTTGTCTTTTTGCCTTTTATTTCTAAAGCATTATTATTTTTATTTGTTCTTGTATTCATTATAATTTTTTTCTATAACATTTTCCCCTTTATTTATTGAGATTTCTCACCTCATTTCTGGGTTGTACTTATTCTATTTTATGCTGTTCTCACACGTCTTCTATAATTTTTTAATGTATGTTAACTTTTTTTTTTTTTTTCTGAGATGGAGTCCTGCTCTGACCCCTAGGCTGGAGTGCACTGGCACAACCTTGGCTCACTGCAACCTCCCTGGCTTCAAGCGATTCTCCTGCCTCAACCTCCAAAGTAGCTGGGATTACAGGTGTGTGCCAGCACACCTGGCTAATTTTTGTAATTTTTGTAGAGACGGTGTTCCTCCATGTTGGCCAGGCTGGTCTGGAACTCCTGACCTTAAATGATCCGCCCACCTCAGTCTACCAAAGTGCTGGGATCACAGGCATGAACCACCACACCCAGTCTCTGAATGTATATTGTTTTGCAATAGTAGGTTTCAGTATAGACCTGCTTTGTGGAGATGTCGTTTTGGGATGTTAATGTTTTCTTATTCTTTTTTTTCTTATGATAATTTTGCATGAGCTTTGACCTTGAAGTTTTCCATTGCTCAAATTTATATGAGCAAATAGTCCAATACTTTTAGAAGGAGGTGTGGCGCAGGATAGCTCTTCCAGTTTCACAGAGCTCCCTCCTCTGTCATCTTTATAGATGCTAAAAATGTGGTGGCTTGCTTTCTGAGATGTTCTGGCTCTGGTCCCCTTCCCTAATTTCTTCTGGGTCTTCTCTATGTTTCACCTTTACTTTTCCTATCCTGTTCAATTTTGATTTCACTCCCAAGAGTTTCTTCATAGTATGGGCCCTGTGGAGGAAGGCACTGGGGTGAGTCACTGTCCCAGCCCCTTCACACTTTCTTTTTTTTTTTTTT
>NC_045444.1:122663603-122669278 GCF_002776525.5 Piliocolobus tephrosceles
ATTTCTGTGGGGTCGGTGGTGATATCCCCTTTATCATTTTTTATTGCGTCTATTTGATTCCTCTCTCTTTTCTTCTTTATTAGCCTTGCTAGCGGTCTGTCAATTTTGTTGATCTTTTCAAAAAACCAACTCCTGGATTCATTGATTTTTTGGAGGGTTTTTTGTGTCTCTATCTCCTTCAGTTCTGCTCTGATCTTAGTTATTTCTTGCCTTCTGCTAGCTTTTGAATGTGTTTGCTCTTGCCTCTCTAGTTCGTTTAATTGTGATGTTAGAGTGTCAATTTTAGATCTTTCCTGCTTTCTCTTGTTTGGGTCCTTTGCACTCATCTGCTATGGCGATGGGCAAAACCCCTCCTAGATTCAGCTTTGATTCTTACCTGGCCCACTGCACATTACCTGGCCCACTGCACATTACCTGGCCCATTGCTCTCTGGTTATTTTGGGGTCTCCTATTCTCAGGTCCTTGGTGTCCCTAAAGTTTGTACTTTGGGGTTCAATGAGGAAAATTTGTCATTTAGTTGTGGTGCAAGTATTGCCTGGGGGGTTTTGGTCTTGTTTTCTAGTTCCTCTGTTTTACGATGTGGGGATTTAGGAAGATACACTGCCATCTTTCAAGCTAAGGACCTTAACCGGGAAAAAATGAAAATATGGACAAGGTCAAAGTGTGCCAGATTTTGGTGGATATTTGACTACTTTGGTCAAATTGAGTCATTTTCACTTAGAGTCTGTATGAATTTGTTCTTGAATTGCTATAAAGAAATACCCAAGACTGGGTAATTTATAATTAAAAGAGGTTTAATTCGCTCATGGTTCCGCAGGGTATACAGGAAGCATGATGCTGGCATCTGCTTGGCTTCTTGGGAGGCCTCAGGAAACTTACAGTCATGACACAAGGCAAAGAGGAAGCAAGATGTCTCACAGCACAGCAAGAGAGATAAAAGGGGGAGGTGCTACACACTTATATTTTTATTTTTTAATTTTTATTAGTATTATTGTTTTTTGAGATGGTGTTTCGCTCTTGTTGCCCAGGCTGGAGTGCAATGGCGTGATCCGGCTCACCGCAACCTCCACCTCCCAGGTTCAAGTGATTCTCCTTCCTCAGCCTCCCGAGTAGCTGGGATTACAGACAAGTGCCACTACTCCTGGCTAATTTTTTTTTTTTTTTTTAAGTAGAGATGAGGTTTCTCCATGTTGGTCAGGCTGGTCTCAAACTCCTGACCTCAGGTGATCCACCCGCCTCGGTCTCCCAAAGTGCTGGATTACAGGCGTAAGCCACTGTGTCCAGACTGCTACACACTTTTAAATGACCAGATCTTGTGAGAACTCACTACTGCGAAGAAAGTATCAAGGAGGATAGTGCTAAACCGTTCATGAGAAACTGCCCCCATGATCCACTCACTTCCCACAAGGTCCTATCTCCAACACTGGGGATTATAATTCTACATGAGGTTTGGTGGGCACACAGATCTAAACCATATCAGAGTCACTCTTAAATGGCTGACTCCATCCACTTTGACCTTAGGCATCTTAAAGATGCTTCCTGAAAATTGAAAGATCATTGAAAAAGTTCAGAAGGGATAAGAAACTAATAATTAGTTGAGAAGTCAGTCCACACATAGGTAATGGGAATCTACCATGTGCCAGGCATTGTACTAGGCCCTAGGATCTTTTGTTCACAAATCCAAACCATAAATAAGAGAAGGTTCTGTTAAAAATAGCCATTTAAAAATATTAACAGAATTAACAAAACAGAATCAAGGCACAGGAGAAAATTCTCCAGCACCTGAAGAAGAAACACAGAAAGTAAAATAAATAGAAACCCAAAACATATCTCAATATATATTCTGGCAAAATTCTTATGCTGTTAGGAAATGTGAGGGCTCCTTCAAGTCCTCAAGAAGAAAACAAGGCTGTCTTGAAAAGGGATTAAAATAACCATCCTTTGATCAAAGGAGAATGCCAGCCTTCTTGCTCTCATAGACCAAAATTGGGTCAATGTAAATAACAGGATGGATAATGATAGGCGTAGATAATACATTGAATAAAAAAAGAATCCATGTGTCTACACTGATAACATGATTTTAAAAGATTACACACTTCCTTACAGAAGAATGATATCTATTCAATGTAGAAGGAATGATAGAAAGAGAAAAATCTCCACTTTACAACTGCTACAGCAATAACTGATGCAGATAAAAATCGTCACTGGGTGCTAAAACGCTTGCTGGAAAGGATGCTGGGAACAGAATCTCCACAGCCTCAAAATATCACCCCTTGGATTCATTGTTCATTAATTATAAAGGGAAAGATGATGCTTTACAGTGGAGAAATCCAGGGAACAGTGCCTAAGCCACAGGATTAAACTTAACATCACCACTGATGGGACAAAGTGGCATTAGGTGCCCCCAGTGGGAAACACTGACAGGGACACACCATCGTTTTCCTGTCAAATGTTTACCCTGAATCAAATAATGAGGAAACCATGACACACATTCAATTGAGGGACAGTCTGTGAACAGCTCAGACTCTTCAAAAATGCCAGTGTTGTGAAAGATGGCGGAAGGCTGGGAAACTGTTCCAGAAGGAAGGAATTATGGGAGACGGAAGAGACACAACAATCACTTGCACCATCCTTGGCTGGATTTCGGATGCAGAAAGACAAACATGTATCCAGGACATTATCAGGACAATTGGGAAAGCTGAAAGTTCACTGTATATTAGGTAACAGTATTGCATTATTGTTTGATTTTCTGAGTGATTTTCCTTCTGTGGTTATGTAGGAGAATGTTGTCATCCATTGGGGTAATTTCTTCCTAAAAGTAAAACTAATAACTGCATTAGGGTGGTACAGTTATGAGGAATTTTAAGATTTAAGTGTGTTTTCAGGTCATCATCGTGTTTTTTAAAAATTCAGAGAAAACCATTACGTGAGGCTGTGATAACAAATGTCCCCACCTCATTCCTCCCGAATATTTGTGTCTCTATTGGAAGGTATCTTTTGGAAATAATTCCTCCAGTAAGGAGTGTGTTGTGGAAGCCTTAGGTGCTGCCCCAGGTGCATTTTTTACATGTGAAATCATAAACAATTCCCCATCTCCTTAAATCAGATTATGCCAGAAAGAATGCATCGAGGAACCTTGCTAGTAGGTAAAAAACCTGCTTCTATTACGTCAGGGGAGAGAGCTGCAACCATTTTACTAAGAGAATCTGTTAGTTCACAGCATCCTCTCAGGTTATTTGAATGATTTCAATCCAACAAACATTTACCAGGAGCCACCATGGGCCAGGTTTTGGCTTGAACAAAAATGTAAATAAAACATATTTCTGGCTGCTGGGATTTCAAAACACAAGAGGTGACACGTGACACACACATGCATTATTCTTTGTGTACTCACCAATGTAATCAGAGAGGTTGACTTTCAGAGCCTGGATCAGTAATCCTTCTTCCACCAGTTCCTTATACAGAGACTCGATGGTCCTGGGGAGAAAGCAGAGCATCTGTTCCAGAGTCACACACATAGAAATCAGCGGTATTTCTGTTAATGATCACATATGTGGAGAACTTAAACCAGATCTATTTCCAAGTACATTTGTTCATATGCAAATAAAAGGAGTTTTGAAGTGTTTCTACAATTTGGGGATAAATTAGGCTTTTTAAAAACAATACTTTCACTCATCCATGTGTGTATCTGATGTTTCCCATTAATAAGAATGATATCTTTGGGCGTCTGGGACCAGCTATAACTCCTGCAGTCTGCCCTTCCATCAGTCTTCAGGATGGCACAAATATGAATTAGAAATTACCCAATAATAGTAACGCAATGGACCTATAATTATATATTCGGCTAGCATCTGCAAGCTGTAATACGTCATTAATCCTTTGTGAAATTTATGTTTCCTTTTAACCCAATTGCACAATTGTTTGAAAGAAACATCTACAAAGAACAAAGGATGAGACTGAAGATAATTCTTATATGGAAGATAAAACATCTAAAGCTATGAGCGTGATGATTTTTTAGGAGGGTGTTATACTTTATGGAGTGTTTACAGATGTCAAAACCACTTCTCTAAAAGGACCCTGGGCATATAGCCAGCACATTGGTAATTTATACTAATTGAGAAAAAAATGGATGTAGTATCTATCCCACATAACGGATGAAACTCCCAGTGATGCTCGCTGGGTTTGGCTTGCATAAATTAGATAGGTTAAATTCCAATATTATTCAGTATAATCCTTTGAGATGTTTTGTCTTTTCCTCTTCTTTATTCTTCCATCCTACTCTGGTCTTTCTCTAAGTTGAGAACTGTAAATACAACTTTATTTAGACAGTTCTTCTGACTGTCCTGTGACCCAAGTTAGTGTGATTAAAAGATACCCGAGAATATCAGCTAGATTCAAGCCAAATACTATTAGGGGAAATGCTAATCCAATGACCCCAGTCTTTGGAAGACTGGAGTTGTATTCCATCAAACATGTTTAAAGTAGTATGCCCTCTGCTGAAAGTTAAGAAAGATTTAATTTAGTGGAATTTGGGATAGCAATATTTGACCCATATATATCAAGGAGGTATCAACTGCAGTGTTTTAACTTGAATACTTATTTAATATAAACACCTAACACAGGTATAAAATATTAACATAAATTTGAAGAAGATTCTCTAACATAATCAGAACAAACGATATTAAGAAGGTCCGAGGCCAGGCGCGGTGGCTCACACCTGTAATCCTAGCACTTTGGGAGGCTAGGGTGGGCCGATCATTTGAGGTCAGGAGTTCGAGACCAGCCTGGCCAACATGGTGAAACCCTGTCTCTACTAAAAATACAAAAAAATTAGCTGGGCCTGGTGGTGGGCAACTGTAATCTCAGCTACTCAGGAGGCTGAGGCAGGAGAATCGCTTGAACACCAGAGGCGGAGGTTGCAGTGAGCTGAGATGGCACAACTGCACTCCAGCCTAGGCGACAGAGTGAGACTCCATCTCAAAAACAAACAAACAAACAAACAAAAAAAAAACATGCTACTGCTAGTAGAAGATACCGCGGCATTGTGTGTGAGCATGGGCTGACCTTCCTCAAGGGATGAGACTCTGAGGCCCCTCTGTCCCCCAAATCTGCCCCAGGAGGTGCCAGTGTTTGCACATGGACAGATGTGTGCCTCCCCAGGAACAGGGGCACCTGAGACGCAAAACACTGACCAGCTGCCTCTTAGGCAGCAGTCAGCCCCAGCTTCTCGACCTGGAACTGCTTCTCAAACAGTGGAGACTTGAGTGGAGAACCTGCAGCCCTCTCCCTCTATGGATGTCCTGTGAGAGCCATTTCTCTAGAGAGCAGAAACCCACACTCCCCGTGACTGTGTTTCCAGGGGCTGCTTGCCAGGGCCGCGGCGGTGTTCTGGCCTCCCTGGAGGCTACAGATGCCCGGTGCCCCTCTGGGTGCTCTGGCCTCCTCTTCCCCCCAGAGAGCTCTAGGCAGGGCTTTCTCTCTCACAGAGCTTCTCTCGAACAGTTTGGGGAGAGTAACGCTGGGACACAGGGAGAAGCAGGAACCCCCAACGGGGGAGCGACAGGACCAAGGGGAGGGAACCCCCAAACAGAAGAGTGACAAGACCAAGGGAGAGGGGAGGGAATCCCCAAACAGGGGAGCGACAGGACCAAGGGAGAGGGGAGGGAACCCCAAAC
>NC_045444.1:122669288-122675416 GCF_002776525.5 Piliocolobus tephrosceles
CCCCAAACAGGGGAGCGACAGGACCAAGGGAGAGGGGAGGGAACCCCCAAACAGAAGAGTGACAGGACCAAGGGGAGGGAACCCCCAAATAGAAGAGTGACAGGACCAAGGGAGAGGGGAGGGAATGCCCAAACAGGGGAGCGACAGGTGTTGACCCGTTAATAAGACCCATGGGAAGAAAAATATACATTCAAAATTATTTCCCACATTATTTATTAGGGATTTTAATTAAATTCCTTGATGATATTTGAAAACCTAGGTACTATTTATTTTCAGTGTTAAAGCACTTTCAGGCCACTTCAAGTTAAAAATGAACACTGAATTCATTCGTCCTGCACTGAAGCTGGGCCCATGAAGCTCTGAGAAAGGACACAGCCCTTCCTGAGACTGGGCCTCACTGCTCTCACTCCTTCCGCGGCAGCAGCAAGGGCCCCAGCAGAGGCGCTTGGGCAGATTCCTGCCCTGTGGGTACTCAGAGTCTCCATATTTCCTCAAAAGCGTCACCAGGCTGTTATTTCTTAAACAAAAAATTCAAACAACACCCCTTCCATGAATTTTAAAACTTAAAAAATACGAAGTCAGAAGTCATGGGGGTCCAGGTTTGCCTTCTGGGCCACCCGGGCCTCTTTCCAGTCCGGGATTTGTAGGGACAGGACTGTGGAGGATGAAGAGGGCGTGGCACCACAGAGGGGGTGCCCTTGGGGTTTCCTGTGCTCTTCTCTGGGGCACCCTCTTCTCACATGCATCACAAGACAACGAGTCCATTCCTCACCTGTCCGCTGTCAGATCTTTATCCTTCTTTGTCTTTTTCTCTTTCTTTTTGCCTTTCTTTCCTTTCTTCTTTGGAAAAAAAGGAAATAACCAACAATTTAGTCAAAACAGGCAAGCAAATAAGTCCTAGAAATTAGCTAAGCACGTTGTTTTCTGGGGGTGGTGGGAGGTGGAAAGTTAATTGTGGTGGCGTGAACATGGAGCCGCAGTGTTTCATGGATGTAGGGACTGTCCTGGAAGATCCCATCCCAAGTTGCTTATGTAGGTGTGTCCTTGTGTGGATAGACGTGAGATCCCCACTGTGGAACTTGCACGGGGCCAAATTCCAAAGAGGGAAGAGCATTCTGGCTTTCTGGGCTCTGGCTTGGTGTCCCACAAAGGATGAAAGTGCTGTGTGCACACACAGAGTCAAGCTGTGTTCACCTTTGGTGCCTGATATAAGCTTGTGTTTCCCCAAAATTCATGAGTTGAAACCTACCCTCAAGGTAGGTATTAAGAGATGGGGCCTTTGGGAGACAATTAGGTCACGAGGGTTCCACTCTCATGGAGAGGTCTGAGGGAGCTTGTTCACCCCTTCCACCCTGTGAAGACACAGCTAGAAGGAACTATCTTTGAAGTGGATAATGAGGCCTCACCGGACACAAAATCACTAGACATTGAATCTGCTGGTGGCTTGATCTTGGACTTCCCAGCTCCCAGAACTATGAGCTACTAATTTCTGTTGTTTATAAATTACTCAGCCTAAGAACATTGTCATAGCAGTTCGAACAGACTAAGGCAGTACCCAATCACCTTTCTCTGTTAGCGTCTAGCCCCAAATCTGGAGCCCTCAGGGCCAGGCAACAGTCTACCTCTAGTTCCCAAGGGGCTTTGCATTCAGGAACTTGTGCCCGCCTAGAGAGACATGCTCCAAATGTGCTTATTTCATGTGCTTATTTGCCATCTGTACATCCTCTTCAGTGTAATGTCTCTTTATGTCTTTCACTCATTCTCCAACTGGGTTGCTTGTCTTTTAACTTTTGAGTTTTGAGAGTTCTTTATATGTTTGAGAGTTCTATATATGTGAGTATATGAATACTAGATCTTTGTCAGATATGTGGTTTGCAAATATTTCCTTCCAGTCTGTAGCTTGTCTTTTTATCCTCTTAACAGGGTCTTTCACAGAGCAATCATTTTTAGTTTTGATGAAATCCAATATTTCCTTTTTAAAATTGTGTTTTGGATGCTAATTCTAAGAACTCTTTGTCTAGGCTTAGGTCCCCAAAGTCTTCTCTTTCTGTTTTTCTAAAAGTTAAGTCTGTGACCCATTTTGAATTCATTTTTATATAATGTGTGAGACTTAGGTTGAGGTTCATTTCTTTTTGCTTATAGATGTCCAGTTACTCTGGCACTACTTCTTCAAAAGTTATCTTTCCTCCTTGGAATTGCTTTTGCAATTTTAGAATAAACTTGTCTATGTCTACAAATTATATTTCTGGTATTTTGATAGAATTGCATTAATCCTATCCTATAAAAATATCCTAATGGACATTTTTACTATGTCGAGTCTTCCAATTCATGAATATGGTATGTCCATCTATTCAGATCTGCTTTGATTTCTTTCACTGGCATTGTGCAGTTTTAACATACAAGTCCTGTATCTGTTTTGTTAGATTTACACATATGTATTTCATTTTTTGAGTGATTTAAAAGCACATTCCATTTTAACTTTTGTATCTATGTATTCATTGAAAATATGTAGAAACACAATTGATTTCTGCATGCTTATCTTACATCCTGCACCCTTGCTGATACAAGTTGATTTGGAGTTTGTAGATTCCTAGGGATTTTCCACAAGAAAATAATGTCATCTGCAAACAAAACCTTTTAATTGTAGTTTTAGATTTACAGAAAAATTACAAAAATAGTACAGAAAGGTCCTGTATCTCTCTCACATAATTTTCCATATTAACATTTTACATCACTATGGGACATTTGTCACAACTAAGAAACCAACACTGGCACAATATTATCAATAAAAACCCAAAGTTTATTAGGTTCCCACTAATTTTTCCCTAATGTCCTTTTGTTTTCCAGGATCCCAGGAAGGTTTTGGAGTACTGATTTAATCTCTTTGCTATTGATTTGTTGAGGCTTTCTATTTCTTCTAGATTTGGTCTTGTAGGTTGTATATTTCTAAGAATGTATCCATTTCTTCTAGGTTGTCCAACTTATTAGCATTTAATTATTCATAATAGTCTCTTATGATCTTTTTTGTTTCTTTGACATTGGTTGTAATTTCCTCTGTTCTATTTCTGTATTTACTTAAATCTTATCTCTTTTTTCTTAGTCTAGTGTAGAGTTTGTCAATTTTTAAAATCCTTTCAGAAAACCAACTCTTAGTTTTATCATTTTTTCCTACTGTCTATCTATTCTCTATTTCATGGATTTCTGCTCTAATCTTTGTTATTTCCTTTCTGTGCTAGCTTTGGGTTTAATATTCCCCTCTTGTTCTAGTTCCTTGAGGTATGTTGGTTATTTGAGATTGTTCTTTTTTAATGTAGGCATTTATGGTGAAAAACTTCCCTCTTAGTATTGCCTTTGCTACATCCTATAATTTTTGGTATGTCGTGCTTTCATTTTTGTTTCGATATATTTTCCAATAACCCTTCGAATTTTTTTCTTTGACCCAATGGTTGTTCGAGAGTGTGTGGTTTAATTTCTGCGTATTTGTGAATTTTTCTGTATTATTTTTGTTATTGTTTTCTAGTTTCATTTCATCGCAGTTGTAAGTTACTTGGAATGTTTTCAATATTCTTATACTTATTAAGACTTGTTTGGTGACTTAGCATGTGATATATCCTGCAGAACGTTCCATGTATACTCGAGAAAAATGTGTGTTCTGGTGCTGCTGGGTAGAATAACTGTTAGGACTATTTGGTTCCTAGCACTATTCAAGTCTGCTGTTTCCTTATTGATTTTCTGTCTGCATGATATATTCATTACTGAGAATGGGATAGTGAAGTCTCCTACTATTATTGTATTGCTGTCTATTTCTCCCTTCAGATATGTTAATACTTGCTTCATATATTTAGGTGCTTTGATTAAAGGTGTATATTTATTTATACTTGTTATATCTTCCTATTGAATTGACCCTTTTATCATTAGTTAATGATCTTTTTGGTCTCTTGTGACAGTTTCTGATTTGAAGTCTATTTTGTCTGATATAAGTATAGCCATTTCTTCTCTCTTTTGCTTATTATTCACATGAGATATCTTTTTTCCATCCCTTCACTTTCAGCCTATGTGTCCCTAAATCTAAAGTGAATTACATGTATATAGCATATAGTTGAATTTTTAAAATCCGTTCAGTGACTCTATATCTTATGATTGGTGAGTTTAGTCTATATACATCTGAAGTAATTTTTGAAAGGAAGGGCTTACTTTTGCCATTTTGTTAAGTTATTTCTATTTTGAGGTTCTTTCGTTCCTCTCTCAAGTTACAAGTTGCTTTGTAACTGAATGATGTTTTGTAGTGCTATATTTTGATTCTTTTCTGGTTCTGGGGTCCAAAGACAGGCCCAACACTGATTTTTGTGGATGGGCCTGGTATCAGGGTTTGTGGGAGGCCCATGGTACTGGGATCCACAGGCCTGGTGCTGAGCTCCATGGTAAAGTCAGATGTTCACTTCTCTGTCCCTTTCTTCCAAGATAGAACTCATGGGTCTAGGAAATCTGTCTTGACACTGGGATGTGTGGGCTTTGGGGTGACATGGGTAAAGTGAAACTTTCACTCTTACTCTTTTCAATGCATCTTTTTTTTTATGATTCTGTGCTCCACCCGGGTGCTGCAGCCTCTCACCTGAATCCCAGAGCTCTTGTGAAGGTACTTTCATCTATGGATGGCTATTAAATTGGTGTTTTCAGCTTACAGTGAAGGATCTTCAGAACACCAATTCAGCTGCCTTCAGGATTAAACCATAATATCAATACAAAATGGATCAAGAGCCAGTCATCCTGAAAAGACCACATGGCCCTCATCTAGCAAAAGTAGTCACAAATGCAGCTGAATGTGTGGAAATCTCTAAGAGAAAATGTGTGAATCACAGGAAAAGTGGCTCAGTCATGGAATGTGGAGAAAGCTGCCATACAAGCAAAGGTTGCCTGTGCTCATGGCCAGCACTGACAGGGAGAACTTCCCGCTCTCTACTTTGGGTATCTGGCCCCAATGACAGGGCTGTCTCTGGAATGAAGGCAGAAGCAGGGGGCAAACTAAAAGAACTTAAAATACTCTGATCTAACTAGCTACTCTAAACCACTGTGAGATGGATTGGTGGCAACTTACACTTCAATTCATTCACCCAGTTCCTTTCCCTATGATTCCCCCACTCACAAAATCCTACTCATTACCATTGGCCTCCCTTATAGCTCTATGTACAGGAACAGATGGGAGACCATTTGGGGAATGTGCTTTGGCTCTTTTGATAGTTCTCATTCTATCAGTGAGGCTATCAGTAATACGAATCTGCAACCGACCAGGGCTTGGGAGATGTTACTCTCAGATGGTTGGGTTTATCCTATTTATGAATCCGCAGGCCAAAGGTTAAATGGTGGACCAATTAAATTTACCAAAGGCAGGCAGGTTTCCCCGTGAGGTGTCCTGGCAACAGGCAGCCCTCCTGGACATGCCACAGAATGGCAGGGGCTGCTTTTCATGACTGAATCCGCTCCACCTCACCCCTCTGCAGGGTCCTTCCCCACTCACCTTCTTCTTCTTTCCTACTTTTGCTGAGTGCTCCCTTTCTCTGTCCACAGCTAGCTTTAAGTTTTTTAGTTCTTGTCTCATCAACTCATCAACCTAGGAGAATATAAAACACTACTTTTAAGTCACTTTGCATGTCTTGAGTTTTGTTTGTGAAGTTTAAAAATCCCTTAAATTATGGGGCAGGTCATTAATAGCAAATTGTAAAGAAGCACAATGGTTGAAGTAAATGATTTGCTATTACTACACCATAAACAGAGCTGTACCTGTACCCTGATCTCTGACTCTAATTCTTTCCGTTTCTCCTCTTTGATCAGTTCTGGATCAAAGTCCTGAGAGAAATTCCAAGACTCATCTTTATTCATCCAGATCTCTATACTCCAGAAGGGTAAAGAAAAAGAAAAAATGTTAAAAAGATGTAGGTTAGTGAAAACAGTTATTGCAATATAAACATAAGCCTAACTTTATATGCTATTGCATAGGATAAAAGTTTGAGTAAAATAAGCTGGACAGATGACATTCATATATGTGCTTGTAAATACACCAAAAAAAAAAAAAAAAAGAAAAAGAACTGCTGATGTAAAAATATTGTTTTTTTTTTTTTTTTTTTTTTTTT
>NC_045444.1:122675516-122682688 GCF_002776525.5 Piliocolobus tephrosceles
GCCATTCTCCTGCCTCAGCCTCCCGAGTAGCTGTGACTACAGGCACCAGCCACCTCGCCTGGCTAGCTTTTTGTATTTTTTAGTAGAGACGGGGTTTCACGGTGTTAGCCAGGATGGTCTCGATCTCCTGACCTCGTGATCCACCCGCCTCGGCCTCCCAAAGTGCTGGGATTACAGGCGTGAGCCACCGCGCCTGGCCTTGTTTTACTCAATATTTTTTAAGTGTGATACAATTGTATTCTACTGTATTATTATAATCATGTAAAAACAATATGTTAATGGTGGGATTATACAATCATAGGTGACCCTTTTTATAATGTTTTATCTCACTTTTTTTTCTTCAAATGATTCACTAAAATACGAAAGGTTTTGTTGCCTGTTGAACCCTTCAGGAATTATCCCTTGCCTCCTATTATAAAATAGACAACATTAAACACACAAGTACCCAGTATTTCTCCCTAATTCAACAGCTAAATTTCTGAATTACTTTTTGGATGTTTTTGAAATCACACATATTTAAAATTTCCCTTTTGCCTCCTCCTGGTGGTTAGGAGGGTGGACCTAGAGAAACATGACCTTAGACAAAATAAGAATAATTTCCCATCACTAAAATAAATGGAAATAGAGCTCCTTTCTCAGAAGGGAGGTTCCAGATGTATGCTGAGGTGTGGAACAGCTGGATCCTCGACGTGGGACTTGGAAGAGGTCTCCCGTGGGAAGCCAAGACTTGTCATTTGGGGAAGGAGACGTCTTTCTGGAATCTATATTGAGAACGTAAGGGAAATTTGCTGGAATTTGTGAAGCTGACAACCGCCAACCAGTCTGGCCACTTCACTGGGACCTGCCTTTAGGGCTGTGATGACCTTTAACCTGGGAAGGTAGCTGAGGACTCGGGGCACAGACAGAGGCTCCCAACCTTTGAGGGACAAGGGCTGCCCCTTGTGAAGACGGCACAGGCTGCAGGCCTCCGAGGCAAGGCAGCTGGGGTGGTGAATGAATGAAGGAGACTTCTCAGCATGGCCTCCCTGACAAGCATGGCATGACCCGCTGACCGAGAAGGGAGAGGGTGTCGCTCTAACTCTACATTGGGAGGAAAGTCATAGTCACAGACAGAACAAATCTGGCTGCTAGAGACCCAGAGCCATCAAACGTGAAGACCTAGCATAGAGAAGCTTCCCCAGAGAATCATGTGGGTAAACGAATGGGAAGGAGAGGTTGAGTCTCTGAACAAACCACAGAGGACCAGGAACTGGCAAAAGGGATGAACAAGGAAAGGGGCAGGGATGAGATGCTGTGAGACCCAGAAAAGCCTAGACCCTCAGGAGAGGTGGAGAGAGACTGGGGAGATTGTGATGCAAACTCAGCACTGGCAAATAGGCAGGACAATTGTCCCGAGGTTTCTGGCCACCTGCCACCTGCCCGGGGCAGCACAGCTTGGTGCAAGGGCCACTGTTTGCGGCTAGGTGGAACCCCTGCCCTACCACCAACAGTTGGTGACCTTAGCAGGGGACAGCCTTTGCAGAGCCCATTCCCCTTTCTGAGAAATGAAAATAACCCCTTCCTCATGCCGATATGGTGATGGTAAATGGAGTAAAATAAAGTTATATGAATAATTTATTTTTAATAAATACTTATATATAAATAAATATATACAGTTCCAGTGTCGCCCCAAATAGTTGCTGCCATCCCCCAGGAAGCAGAGATCTCACAGGGTCTTAGCCTACCTCACTGACACTCTCTACTTCCTGGAGGGAGAGGATCACACAGGACAGCAGCTACACCAGAAACAGCTATGCCCCAAAGCAGGTGCGTGCCAGCAAAGAGCAACTGGGGCCCTGGGGCCAGTGCCTGTGCCTTTAGTGGTCAGAGTCAGGACCCTCAGGACAGGACACCTGCAGGAAGACAGGACACGGAAACGCAGCTCGTTTTCAAAAAGAGTGGGTCGGGCTGGGTGCAGTGGCTCATGCCTGTAATCCCAGCACTTTGGGAGGCCGAGGTGGGCAGATCACGAGGTCAGGAGTTCGAGATCAGCCTGACCAACATGGTGAAACCCCGTCTCAACTAAAAATACAAAAATTAGCCAGGTGTGGTGGGACGTGCCTGAAATCCCAGCTACTCAGGAGGCTGAGGCAGGAGAATTGCTTGAATCCAGGAGGCAGAGGTTGCAGTGAGCTGAGACTCCAGCGTGGGCAACAGAGCGAGACTCCGTCTCAAAAAGAAAAAAAAAAAAAAAGAGCAGGTCGGGTTCACAAGCTGCATATGCTGATACCAGAGGTGACCACAGCACTTTCTGGGCAGAAGGGGTTGTTTGCCACACACGGCAGAGGCAGGTCCACCTGACTTCTGGACAGGCTACAGCACGGATGGCTCAGCAGGTATCTGAGGTGGTGGTGGAGGGTCCAGCAGGACCCAGCAAGAGCTCTTGACCAGCCTACCTCCTACTAGCAAACTGAAGGGCAGGGCTGTGTGTATTGCTGGCTGAGCACCGTCTCTGCCACAGAGATATGGAGGACCAGCCTGTGGTGATGCAAGGTCAGTTGGGCAGGTTTTTGAAAATGATGCAGATTTCTTTTAATGTGGGCTTACAAGCAGACAAAAAATAAATCACAAAGGTGGCAAATTTTTCATGGTACCAATGCACTTACGTGTCCTTCCTGACAGGGCAGTCTCATAAGAGGTGGCCCAGGGATTGCGGGCACAGAGCTGGGGGTGGGAAGGGGGCTCAGATGGGACTCTGAGGGTGATTGCAGAGGTGAGGCCGAAGTTCAAGGGGTGTCATCATTCACGTGGGGCAGGTGGCCAGCCCAAAACAAGTGTGACAACAGGAGGGGAGAAGAGGCGAAAAAGGCTGATGGGCTGGAGTGGGCCTACAGGAGGGGGCCTGGGCTGAACTTCTCTCGTTACACATAATCCTTCCCTGTGAGAGCCAGCCCGAGAGCCAGGGTGTAGAAAACAAGTATTGCATACATTGTCTAAAGCATCCCATTGGTGGAAGAGCTACTTCATGTCACTAATATGTGGAAGTTCATTCTTTGCCCTGCACTCCCTTAGATGTTGTGGTTAGCTTGTATGATGCGTGTACTCCAAAGGCCCGGAGGGTTTACGACTCCTGCATTTGAAGCCAATTGCTCTTTTCTAGTAAATTTTCTGAAATGTACATAAGCTTAAACTGTGAAAAACTTCAAAATGTAGGAATAACATGTAGTGATAAAATGTAGGAAAAGGAATCAATGCTTCCTTTTATGTGTCTAAAATTATAAGCATTCTTCCTCGAAAATTCTAGAAAAGGTTTAAATGTGTCATAGCGTGCTGTTTACTAATAACAATCCCCCTTGTAGGATTTCTAAATCTTCTGCAATAGCAGCACCTACCTGTTACATCAGGGCATTTTAAACAGAACAGCTTTGTTAGTTACGGGAAGCTACTTCTCTTTTTCACTAGATTCACTAAAATCAGGAAATAACGTATTTAATGATAAAAGGAAGGCAGAATCTCTCACAGAAGGGAAACCATGGCACGATTACTTATGTAGAAACAGTTGTACGGTGGAACGCATTCTCATTCTGGAGTCGCAACTATATTTAAAATAAAACGCCGCACAGCCATTTTGCCCATTTCCCCTCTAGATCGTTTAAATGGATTGAGTTTTCTACTGAAACTTTGCTTTTCTCATGACACTTTTGCGCAGGGCACTTTTCAATCCCTTCAAGAATTTCATGGACATTTATAAATGCAGGAAGCTATTCATGGCCCTCAAAGGGCAACAACTGGCCCACTCTCTCCTAGAGTGGAGAAAGAGCTTTTATCCTAAGAATGTGAAAAGCGAGGCCAAGCCAGTTTCACACGTGGGGGGGCAATGAAAGAGGGGTGCCGGGGCGGGGGGCTAATCTTAGTGATTAAAATGCTAATGTTTTATTTGAAGAGGAAAACCTTTGATTTTTTAAGAAAAGAATTCCAAGAGGAAGACATTTAATTCCTTGAAGTTACTAAAGACCTGGCAGATAACAAGTCCAATGCCACACCATCCGACCAGGAAAATGACACTACGGGTTTGCTTCCAGGAGGGACGCTGCTTGCTTTTTCAGTCTTAATGGAAACAGATATTACACAAAAGGCGTGGACAGTTTTCAGAGCTTTTGGGCCAGTCAGCAGGTTGCAAGAGTCGGCTTCCCATGGAGACATTAGATTTCCTCCAAATTAATTTTTGCTTGTATCAGAATGATACACATTGTTTTAAACAAAATCAGAGTATTAAACAGATTATAATGAAAACTCTGTCCCACTCTGTCTACCTGCCAATTACATTATCCAATGGCATTCTTTCCTATATTCATTTATTCACTAAAAATCCACAGGACAAATTCAGTTATTACATTTTGACTTGATTGAGCCCGATTGTGGGCCAGGCACTGCTCTCAGAGCAGGTGGATAATGGAAGGCCTTGCCCTCGAGGACTTGGCATGGCACCGTGAGAAACGTCCGTGAACACACACTCACACCCAAGTGGGCAAAGGGTGGGCACGGGCAGAGGGGGACTGTCACTCCACAAGGGCCCTTAAGGAAGGTCTCACTGGCACCGAGGCCCAAAGGGACGAGCATTCTGAGCCAGAGGAACAGAAAGCATAAGGGCCAGAGGTGGAGCGTGCCTGGCCTGCTGGAGGAAGCGCAGTGGCCACAGGGGCGTGTGTAGTGACCTGGTTTCATGGAAGCTATTTCGGGTAGTTTCTGTGTTCTTTTCCTAGTGTCTATATAACATGCTCACATGCTACTTCTTGATTTATCAATCTCAGACACGAGCCCCTGACTTCCTGCCATGGGACAGCAGGCTTCTGCGCTCCGGCTCCTTTCTTCCTGTGCCCTCGTCTTAGCTGTGTCAGAAGAGAAGGGAGCCCTGCTTTCCACATCCCGGGGCACCTGCTGTCTGAGTGTGAGTGCAGGGCAGCTTTCAGATGCCCATGGCAGCCAGAACTCCCCTCTGCGAGTCCCTTCGTGGGACATCCTAGACAATGAGCTCCACCAAAATGAGGGAGAGGCAAGAAGTTAGCAAAGGCCAAGTAAGGCTCAAGGATCGCAGCTGAGAGGGAGGGCTCCACAAAGGTGCGCTTCAGAAGAAAACGAATTAGTAGGTTACCTGGAGTGTTTGAAGGCATGGGAGTTATAGATACATGCAGTAACAAGCCAGTGAGGGTGGCGGTAAAGACCAAATAATGATGCGCAAAGCAGAGTCTTAGATGGCATTGTTGCTGTAGACACACATCTGATGCCAGTGGTACCCTAGCCAGGCCCGTGGCCCCACCGTGTGGATGATGGCAACTCCCAGCAGGTCCCACTGGATGTTGTTACTGTCATCCTAACTTACAGAAACTACCCAGTTTATGCCACTATCCCCACCCGATCCCACCTCTATAACCCCCAATATATAAGCTTGTTGTTGGCAGGTGTTACCTTTATATCTCCAGGCTAGCACTGCTAGCACCCTGGAGATGCTGACTGTTTGCTGAAGGAATATGCAAGTGAAAAGGTGTTTTTGATAGTGACTGCTCTGCACCGTTAAGTAGGTGATGGATTCTTAAGCTTGGATGACAGCAGGGCTTCTACCAGTACGCGCCCACATGAGGAGAGCCACATTTACCTCTCCCAGTTGTTGTGAAGATTAAATGAGATGGGCATGGAGAAACTCCAAGCCTTGCATGTCTTAGGTACTTAATAAATGTTAGTTTTCCCTTTTGACCTCCTTTCTTCCCAACGAAAATGGATTCAGTTGCCAAATCCTGCCAACGTCATCGTGCCCGCCGGGGTTGCACTTCAGTTCAGCATCTCAGGCGGTGGGGTGCCCTTGCATGGTATGTAAGAGAATTTTCAGTGGCATGCAGACATTTTTACCTTATGTCACTAGCATATCAAACCTACGGCCACATTCATATTGTTGCTTAGGATGAGGTGCAATTATTAAGGTGAAAGCGCGGAGTCAATTTAAAAATACGACTATTAAGTTGATAATATCCAGAGAAGACCAAGGTTGGGAAGGAGGCCACGAATGACTGCCATTTGGAAAGATTCCACTTCACATCCAGATTGCATCTTTCAGAAACTTCCACACTAGCACTAATGACCGAGGTCATCTGGACAGGTCACTGTGTTTGGATTTATCCTGAGGGCACAGTAGAACCACAGGAGTTGGGTAATAGTTCTAGGAAATTAAAATGCAAGTATCTGAAAGACCAGTTCCTACATTTGCATATCCAGCCAGATGACAGCTATACTCATCAGGCTGAAAAACTGACAAAAAAATCGTGTGTCAGAATTCAGGCACATGTCATAGTGTAATAGGATTAAGACATTTTACTGTACATACAGTATCAATTTTCTTAATTTAAGTAACCTAAAAATATCTTTCTTCCCTGCCACTAGCATGAAAACATTCAGCTGAAGTCTGAAGGGTTCGAAAACAGGATGGGGGTCTTGACTATCTTCTCATCCTAAATGTGTCTTGCCTTTTAACTAATTGTATGCTTCAGGCCACCAAAAGGAATTTTTTTTTTTTTTTTTTGAGACAGAGTCTCGCTCTGTCGCCCAGGCTGGAGTGAGTGGCGCGATATTGGCTCACTGCACCCTTCGCCTCCTGGGTTCAAGCGATTCTCCTGGTTCAGCCTCCCGAGTAGCTGGGATTACAGACGCCTGCTGCTATGCCCAGCTCATTTTTGTATTTTTGAAGAGACGGGGTTTCACCATGTTGGCCAGGCTGGTCTTGAACTCCTGACCTCAGGTGATCTACCCGCCTCGGCCTCCCAAAGTGCTGGGATTACAGGCGCGAGCCACTTTGCCTGGCCAGGAAATTTAAAATAGAGACAGGCAGAACGTCTTGGTTGTGAGTAGCATGCAGCAGCCTCCCCTGATGGGGTTCCCAGCACGTGCTGCTGTCTCGGTGACCATGCATGTTCTCCTAAACTTACCTTTGTATGTGTTACATCCTTCCTTCATCGCAGGAAGAAAAAGACTTGGTGACATTTTCCATTTTTCATCTTCTTCCTGTTCAAAGAAGAATATTTTCATTAATCACAGGCAAGACCGGGCAGCAAAAGCCGCAGACGCTGTGATGACCGTGACCAGGGTTCATGCTGTGCAGGCCCAGTCCTGGTCCCCCGGGGCAGTGCCCCTCTGGCCCGTCTGAG
>NC_045444.1:122682698-122763566 GCF_002776525.5 Piliocolobus tephrosceles
GCCCAGTCCTGGTCCCCCGGGGCAGTGCCCCTCTGGCCCGTCTGAGTATGGAGTGCTGTGTCCACTGAGCAGGCGTGGGTGGTCCAGGCTCACCGAAATGTCCCCTGATGATACCAGCTTTCCCTTCTCAGTGGCCTCCCCTGGGGTACCCCATGCCCTGAGTTTGATCCTGTCTTCTTTTTTGATTAAAAAACTTCTTTTTCTTTTTCTTTTTTTTGGAGACAGGGCTTAAGCGATCCTCCTGCCTCAGCCTCCCCAGTAGCTGGGACTGCAGGTGTGCACCACCACACCTGGCTAATTTTTAAATTTTTTTGTAGCGACAGGGTTTTGCCATGTTGCCCAGGCTGGTCTTGAACTCCTAAGCTCAGGCAATCTGCCCCCCTCAGCCTCCCACAGTGTTGGGATGATAGGCCTGGGCCACCACACCCAGCCTGGTCCTGTCTTCTCATGCTCTCACTCCTTCCTCGCTCTGAAGGCTGATTTCCCAGCCTGAGTTCATCTGCCTCCCTCCTTCATGTTCCTGTAACCAGCCCTTGGAGCTACTCCCCATCCTTTTCTGAGCTGTGCTGCTTGCCAGTTCCAGCACCTGGGCTGTTCCTTCCTCTCGCTACCTGCCTCGTCCTTGAGCCTGGAAGCCATCTCGAGCCGCAGCCTGACTCTGGGGCCCTGCTTCCTTCCTGGAGCCAGGATCTAGCTAGCTTCCGTACCCTGGGCCCCCCATAGCAGAGAGAGCCAGGCCACCATCCCTGGTGCCTGCTGCCAACTCTGTGCACCAAGACTGGAGATTGCAGTGCTACCTGCCATCAGCCCAGGCCACAGCTCTGCTCTGAGCCCCAGCACAACACCCCCTCTGCCCCTCTGCCGCCAGGGTTCACCTGTGCCTAACGGTGAGAGCTAGGCCCTGCAAACCCTCATGTGATGTTTCTCTGCAATAATGTTGAACTGCCTCAACAGTCAGGTTTCCGATGACCACCATCATGGCTATTGCTACCCTTAGTGAGGGCGAAAGGAACAACGCTGGCTCTATTCTGTCCTCGGGTTCCTGAAGCAGGCTCAGTACTCTCTATACAGTGGGAGGAAGGGCAGCAGTTGGGTGACGTGGGCGTGCCTCCCCTGGGCTGCTTCCCGAGCACACCCTGACTCTGGCACCTGATGGGCCCTTCCGTTTCTAGGCTCCAGGGTTGGGCTCTGGGATGCAGTGGCCTGAACACGGTGCCCCCACAGGCCCTCGTGGTTGTGTAGTATCCATGCATCAGATCCAGAGGTATTTCTCCTCTCTCTCCCCATGGCCAAGCAATCACCAAACCCCACTGTTCTGCCGCAGAGGCTTTCCTGGGGTCTCCCTGCTTCTGCCTCCAGTCCCACTGCCCTGGCCCCTTGCTCCAAGGTTGGCTAACGCGGGGTCACTCTCTTCTCTCCTGCTGGAAGGGGTCTGCAGCAGACCTGGCCTCATGACTTCCTTCCTTGAAAGCCCCACAGAGGTATCTGTCTTGGAGCTTCTGGGAGGTGCCGTCCCCCATAGGATACAGTCCAAGCCCCTCAGCAGACCACACACCACCCCCACAGGTGTGGTCCCCCAGGAGTGCCCCCGCCCCCCTCTGCAGCCTTTGTCCTTGCCACCTCCTGCCTCCACCATCACTGCAGAGATGCTGACAAGGCCACCCCCCCGCACCTGCCATACTCTTTCCCCTGCTGTTCCGTCCGCCTGGAAGGCCACCCTTCTCCTATGCTTTCTGATGAATTCAGACTCTGAACAGACCTCCCGTCCTCCTGAAATCCTCTCCGATGGCCTTCCTGCCCTTGTTGCAGGATTGTCATTTCCTCAGAACAGCCTGCTTTTCCCACCAGACACAGCAGGCAGGAACGACCCCGTCAGCCCTGTGGCCTGGCCGCTTGGCCTGTGCGCGACATTTGCTGAATGAAACAATAGGAAAAGTATAGGCTCAATCCATGGATAAATGGGTAAACACAATGTGGTATTTCCACACAGTGAAACGTTGAACTCATCCACAGAAAGGAGCGAACACAGACACGAAGACAGACAGGCTACGGAGCGGAGGAAGCGTGAAGACCTAGGCTGAGAGTGTGAAGCCAGACCCAAAAGGCCTCACAGTGTATAATCTCATTTATATGAAAACAGACAAAGTCGGGCAGAAAGCAGATCAGTGGTGGCCAGGGGGTAGGGGTGGGGCAGCGGGGGGAAGGGGAGGGACTGCTTAATGGGTATAGGGTCTCCTTGGGGTTGACGAAAATGTCTCCACTGTCATGCTACTTCACTGCATCCCTCATCGTGAATTTTGCCAGATCTCAGAATCCCTGACCATCGTTTTTAAAGAACCATCGTTTCTTTAAAGACTCACTGACGTTCTTTAAAGAGGCACTCTCTATTGCTAAGGTGAAACCATAGTGGATACACTGGTTTCCTGATACACATGACAATAAAACACAACCATCGGAGTAAAAGGGGCCGGGTGTGGAGCCATCGGACTCTCCCCAGCGCGCGCCCCAGGTGCCTGGGAAAGCCAGGCCTTCCTCGAATCCTCCCCAGCCCAGGGCTGGCAGTGGATCTCCCTCCCAAGACACTGCTGGGTTACACCCGGAGCAAAGGCACACTTGGCTGCCTCAGTGACTTTCTGAGGCAACTGTAGCTCTGATCAAGTCACCTGCTGGCTCAAGTGTTCCCAGGGGCTTTCCACAGCCCCCTGAGACCATGGTTACCAGCTCACTCAAAGGCCACACCTCCTGCCCCTGCTGACTCTCATCTGTGGACTATCCCCCTGTGAATCCGCCGTGTCTTTTCTCAGCTTTGCATTTTTCAGCTTTGTATTTTGTTTTGAGTCCACTGTGTCTTTCAGCTTTGCATTTGCTCAGGTCACCAGGAAGCAGGGAAGACACGTGAAACGGGATCACAAGAGCTTCAGGGGAGGCCCAGGGTGCTGCAGAGGGGACTCTCACTTCATGGGGAGGTGGGGACATGGCCGGCTTGCCTGGAACTGCAGCCCATAAGCCAGGCAGGGGGAGCTGCAGCCAGCGGGGAACCAGGGAGAGAACCTGGACCCAGAAACACCAGGGGGCCCAAAGCCTATGACACAGCTCACCCACCTGCCAGAGCTCACACTAAATCAAACTTCTCTGGTAAGAAAGTCCCACCTAGAACTCCAGGTTCGGGTTAGCTACGCCCCATTCCTGGCTCCCAAGAGACCCGGGCATTCGAGAAAAGCCTGCAGAGCAGCAAGAAAAAGACCAGTAGTGGATAAAGCAAGGCCTGGGAGGAAAGAGGGAGAATCCATGAACGAAAGAGAAATTTAGAATCACTTTCATTAGTATATTTATCCTCAGAGATATTGTTTATCATCTGTCTGTCTCTCTCTCTTTCCAGGTATCACTAAGGAGTCATACATCTTTATTACTTTTTCGTCAGTCTTACTGTCTATTATTGCCATTTTTGTTTTGGATACTCAGATTGTTCTATGTTTGGTCTCTGGGAGCCCCTACGCTGGTGAGGCTGTGCTCTTAGGGATGGACGAAGGGGAGGAAGAGGAGAAGGGTGAGGGGAGGGCTCCAGGGAAGGAGACTGAGGCGTGGCAAAGTGTTTCCAGCAGAAGGAACAGCATGTGTCAAGTCCAGATGGGGAGGTTATGTCTCACAGGGATGGCTGAAGGAGGCTCAGCAGCCGTGGGGACTGCGTGGGGCTGGGCAGACATGAGGCTGCAGTGCGGGGAGAGAGAGAGGGAGAGAAGAGAAGTGGGGAGAAGAGAGACAGGAAGACAGAGATGGAGAGACAGAGAAAGAGGATGGCCCTTGAAAGGACCGTGAGCTGTGCTTTTCAGGGAGCTTGGAGTTGGCTTACAAGCAGGGCAGCCACCCAGGAGCCTGGTGTGAAGGGATTGGCCCCTTGGGACATCACTCTGGCTGGAATGGGGGTTCGAGGGGTTGGGAGCAGGCTAGTTTGCATGCATATGTGATGTATATCTGCTATAGCAGAATCATAATTTATGACTTAAAAGTTTTGCTGGATGAATAGGCGTAACATGGTATTTTTGAAAAATTATATTTCTTTAGTTGGTGGGGCTGAACTTCATTTTGTTTGCTTTTCTGTTCATTGTGGCCTTATCTTGATTTTTACAAATGAAGGTGCATGAGCCTATCTGTTTACCTGTGAACCTTTCCTGAGCAGCTACTAAGGGTGGGACTGACTAGGTTGCTAGAGCTGCACGGGGCCTGCCTCTGAGATCCTTGAGTCCTCCTGTCCCCGGATCCTTGCTCACTATGCCTCAGGGGCCCGACTGCACCACGCCACAGCCCCTCTTCCCCCGATGCCTTTTACTGGGTGGTTCCCAGGTCCAGGGCTTCCCTGTAACTGTCACACACACGTTTCCCCCAGTAGAAACCAGGGGTCACCTTCCCAGATCCCACCCCACCGCTGTGGCTGGCCTTGCACACTCTGGCCCACTTCCTGAGGTGAGGAAGGCCAGCCGTGACCCAAGTTCTGACACTCTCTTCCTCTACACAGGGCGGGTGGCCCACTCCACTGTCAGACAACTCTTCTGACTTAACCCAATGGAGAGCTAAAAAAAAAAAAAAAAAAAAAAAAAATCCAATGCCCAGCTCTGCCCTAGACCAATTATGCTCAATTAAGTGAGAATCTCTTCCAAGGTGTGTGGACACTGGGAGTCGTTTTTTCTTAAAACCACCCCAGGCAGCTAGACTGAAGGCCACAGATTCATTGAAGTTGTCCTTCCATCAGCTGAGGCCCAGTTCCTGGAGCCTCAGGAGTCTGCACCCTTTTCATGCCCTAAGTCCGCTCCAGATGAAACCTTCCTGACTCCTATCCCCATCGCTCAAAAGAGATTTCCAGATTGTTCGCCCTCCTGGCCATCTCCTGTGGGCTGTTCTAGCTACCCAGGCTCCCAGTCAAGCAACGGTGCTGGTTTAATGGTCATGGGTGGAGCCATGGCCGGTGACCTCCTTGGCCTTTGCGGCATGTGAAGGTGGCCTGCAGTTATGCCGCCGTCTGGACATTCCCAGCACACCATGAGTCCGAGTTGACATAGTCCTCCTACCTTTTTAATGCATATACCATGTAGACAGATTTCTCCTGCCTTGAAAGTATACTAATGGTTTTTAAGTGTTTAATCCTAATGACTTGATCAGCTCAGGCTGCTATAAGAAAATACTATACACTAAGTGGCTTATAAACAAAAGAAATGTATTTTTCACAGTTCCAGAAACTGGCAAGTCCTAGATTAAGGTGCAGATTCTGTGTCTGGTGGGGGCTGCTCTCTGCTTCATAGACTGTGCCTTCTAGCCCCGTCTTCACTCCGTGGAACGGGCAAGGCAGCTCTCTGGGGTCTCCTTCACAAAGGCACTAATCTCAATCACAAGCGTTCTGCCCTCAGGACCTAATCACCCTCAGAGGCCCCACCTCCCAACACCATCACATTGGTGATCAGCTTTCAATGTCTAAATGTTTTGTAGGTGGGGGAACACACATGTTCAGACCATGGCACCTAAGAAACGTCAGTTTCTTACATTTGGCCCGCCTAAGTGACCTCATGCTGCTGGAGGGGAGTGTTTATTCACGCCTCCGCCATTTTCCATCTCCATTGCTTTCCAGGCTTGCTGGCTGAACAAGTAATGGACAGATGGGAGGAGAAGTGTGTTCTCACCTGCAGACCGACCTCAGAGTTGAGTCACTGTAGTGTCTGCTTTCTCTGACCTCAGAGTTGAGTCACTGTAGTGTCTGCTTTCTCTGCTTGGCCATACCAGCATGCCATGATCTGTGGTTTGTTGCATCCAACTTTCTTCCCTGTTTTGCAAACTGAGCCATTTCCATGGCTCCAGTCTTCTGGGCCTTGCTTTCTCTGGGGCTCCTCAAATATCACAGTCAGCAGCACTGAGACTTGACCTGCCTGGTCTCTGGGTACTGCTAAGATGCTCAACCGCACAGAAAGCTTCCTTTAGAGCAGACAGTTGCTTTCTCATCAGCTTCTCATCTTCTTTTTATGGCCCAATCAGTTATAAATCACTCAGGACAAAGGAGTTGTTAAGTAAAAAGAAACTTTTGGAGGCCTCTTGATTTGATTTAGATGATAGTAGTCTCCCTTTCTCCAAGGAGGATACGTTCCATGACCCCAGTGCACACCTGAAGCCTCGGATCGTACCAAACCCTACATACACTATACTTTTTCCTATATAGAAACAGGCAGGTGGTGTACACGGCATGAACATGCTGGACAGAGGGATGATTCACGCCCATGATGTGATGGGACAGGACGGCGCAAGACTTCATTAACACTGCGAAGAATGGTGCACAATTCAAAACTCAGGAATTTTCCATGTAATACTTATGGGTCACACTTGACCATGGGTAACTGGAACTGAGAAAAGTGAAACTGAGAATAAGGGGGGACTAGAGCATATTTAAAAAGCTGGTTTATGGAAACTGACCATTTTTTGTAAGTTTCCAGTTACTGTATGAACTTTGTCCCTCACACAACTCAGATAAATGCTGCATGGAGAACGTTTCTCAAGTTTCTTACTGAGAGTCAACGGGACATTCTGAGAGATGCAGAGATGCAAATGCAAATGTTTCCAGAAGAGGCTTTGTTATCAAATATCTTATCCTCTGTATTTGTCTTTGTGAAATTAGGAGGGCAGTCAGAGATAAACCACGCTCCCTTTTCTTGCCCTCCCCAAATGTTAACTACTGTTATAATTTCCTGCCTGGCTTAAAGAGCGATTCAAATGCATGGAGGTTTTGTTGAAAATTTTCTATTGGCAAGTATGTGCATCTGAAGTAGTTTGTTGAGGGATGGCTAACATCTCACACTGGTAGGGCTGTGGAAAAATTCAAATAGGGCTGCAACTGTTAGATTTTTCGAAATGAAGGTATACATTTTGGCATACATCCGTTAATATACAAGTTCAAACGTCAAAGGGATCACTCCGCGGCTTTCAGATTACCTGCCCCTCCCCTCTAGGTCTGTATCCTGGGGTGGGGGAGAGGTCCACCGGGGATTTTGAAGAGGCTGATGATTTCCCACTGATCTGAGAGTGAAATAATTATCCCTTTCTCTAGATTCAGAAGTGAAAACCAACCCAGAAACTATAATGCCTGAAAACTATATTTAAAAATTAACATGCACCAAACAATGTGAGAGCTTATGCAACTAAACTTGAAAAACAGATCAAGCATCTCCACTATTTTTGAGCTTGCATTTAGCTTGTCATTTTACTTTTCTGCTCATGCATTTCCGTCAGCACTAGGGAACCAACGTTCCTCATGGCTTTGAGGGCTGCAGAATGCTACTCTGAAATACAAAAGAAATACCAGAGATAGGAGAGAATCTACAGCGGGAAGTCTAAAAACATATAACTATGTCCTAAATACATTTGTCTCAAGTTTCTTTGATGGTATCTGTGTTAATTTTTGTCAGAAAGATCTTCTTGGTTATGAGTATAGTAGTAAGAAATAAACCACATTTCTCACATGGGCCATGCAAGCCGCCAGCTGGTTACTGGCTCTCCAGCTCTCCAGTCCTCAGACTTGGGCTGGAGTCTACAATACGGGCCCTCAGCTCTCTGGCCTTTGAACTCTACCACCAGCTCTCCTGAGGCCCCTTTTTGCAGATGGCAGATGGTGAGACTTCGCAGGCTCCATAACCGAAGGAACCAATACCTTATAATGAATGAATCTTTCTCTCTATAAATATAAAAGGACATAGAGGAGATACACACACACACACACACACACACACACACACACACACACATATATACACACACACACAGGCCACATGTATTTTTTTATATATTGCTCTCCTATTGGTTTTGTTTCTCTGGAGTGCCCTGACCACACTTTCTTCTCAGGCTTTCTTCTCACCTCTGCTACATCATTTAATCCCTGTGATCCTCTCTCTCTAAAGAACCTCCTGATTGCCTCCATCACAGCCTGAGTTTTCACTCCTCATTTTTTTTGCAGTGGAAAATAACTTTTATTGAGATCCCACCAGCTGCAAAATCTGTTCCTGGCATTAAGCTGCATCTTCTATTGCAATTTGGTCTTTCTTGAGTGGTTTCATGAATACTTTCCATGAATACTTTCTTCTCTTACATGGTCTGGGAGCAGCCATGGCCAAATTTCGCAGTGGTGTCAATAAATTTAAGGTCAGTCTTCTCCAGAGCCCACCATTTGGTCTAAGCCAGCAAAGACTTGTGGAGGGTGAGCACTCACTTCTTGGTTCCCACCACACATTCCTTCAGCATGACAAAGTCACTGGTCACTTCACCTTATGGGACAAAGTCACCCAGAGAGTTGATGCTCTTGTCAGTCAGGTCATGGTCAGCGGAGGCACTGTTCTTGATCAGTTTGTCGTCCTTGATAAGGTAGCCCTGGCCGATCATACAGATCAATCTTCTTGTAGTGTGGTGATGGTAGCCTTTCTGCCCAGCACGTGCCACAGAGAAGGTCCACACAGGCAGGATGCCATGCCTCAATCCAGGCCACCTTGTGCAAGCCTCAGTGGGTCTTGCAGGGTAGCTTCTTGGCGTGCCAATGACTTGTGACCCCTTTGTAGTCTTTGTCCTTGGTCATCTTGAAGATGTCAATCATCTCGTCCTGCCCAAACACTTGGTTCACAGGTACCTGCTGCCCTAGCCTTTCCTGGCCCCAGTCCAGCTTCTTGGCCACGGTGCCTCTGTTCACCTGGATCTCCATCAGTGGGGCCTTCTTCTGGCGCAGAGGAAGCAGGTGCATATGGGTGTGGGCAGTGACGTGGATGACTTGGCAGTACTTCTTCATGCTGCTGAAGTCTTGCTCCAGCTGCTTCTTGCCATCCTTATTCTGTCATTTCTTGCAGTAACTGGTAAAGGCCTTCTTCTTAGATTTATGCCAGTTCTTAGATAAGTGCTTTTTGCACTCATTGCTGATGTGCTTAGCAAAGATGGTCTTGGAGGTCCGGAGGCCTTGAGGCTTTTCCACGTAGCCCACAACACCCACAGTCACCATGGCTGTATCTCCACAATGGTCACAGCCTCTACCACCTCCTTCTTGTTCACGTTGGATCCTAGCCTGTTGACTTCTTGCACGATGTGGGTCATGCCAGCCTTGTATCCGGGGAAGGCCTTGTATCCCAGGAAGGCTGCGAAGTGGACCCGCTTGGAAGGGTCATCCTTAGGGAAGCTCTTCGCCTTCCCATGATGCTTCCTGTGCACTTCCGAGGCAGGAAGCCGAGGGACCCATGTCTGGGAGTGGAGAACTTCCTGTGAGACATCACTCCATCAAATTTCGCTGGTAGAGCCTAATTTTTTTTTCTTTTTCTGAGACAGAGTCTCCTTCTATTGCCCAGGCTAGAGTGCAGTGGTGCAATCATAGCTCACTGCAACCTTGACCTCCCAGGCTCAGGAGATCCTCCTGCCTCAGCTGCCTGAGTAGCTGGGACCACAGACACACGCCATCATGCCTGTCTAATTTTATTAAAAATTGTTTGTAGGGATGGGGGTCTCCCTATGTTGCCCAGGCTGGTCTCGAACTTCTGGATTCAAGTGATCCTTCTGTCACAGCCTCCCAAAGTGCTGGATTATAGGCATGAGCCACTGCGCCCAGCCAGTTCTCACTTCTTATGGCAGAGGGACTCAGGAGGCAGAAGGAAAACCTTCCTTTTATCCTTCCAGAAATTCCCAGTTGGAAGACTATATAGGAAGTTCATGGTGCTGGATTTCTTCCTGGCTTCCATGCTGTTCCCATCCTCAGTTGATTTTACCTCTTCCTCCTGCCTCAATATGTGGCTGTAATCCGGATTCTCCAGCTTCCATTCACATGGATTTTCCTACACCTCATCCATGCCCCACCTTCAACTAGAGTTTTCCTGAGCAGGGATATGTCCTGATCCACACCACCGGTCTTTATCTCTCCTGAGTTTGTCCTGAACTTCCAGCTGTTGAACCATAGACAATGGTTTGACTCAACAGCTCTAGAGCCAGCCGTGGTCTGTCTGTCCTCAATCTTCCCTCTGTTCCAATAGAGACACCTGGAGTTCACTTCAACTCCTTGGTCTCCTCCTGTTTCTTCCACACCCTGTCAGTCATGCCAGTCATCCTTTGTGGTATCTCTTGCATCCTTCACGATGTCTCTTGCATTTGTTTCATCTTTTTATATCCAGTACTTTCACTCCAGGGCAGATCTTCATCTGAGCATTTATTCATCTCTTCAAAAATAATTACTGCATAGCTCTTGAGTTCCAAGCACTGTGAGAGAGGCTGATCAGAGTTTGGGTCACTCTAGCTGCTGCAGGGGAACAGGCTGTAGAATGGCAGGAGAGGAGGTGGGGGCATTGGTTGGGAGGCTGGTGCAGTTGCAGCCTGAGAGGCAATGATGCCTCTTGGTCAGGTGGTTGCCGTGGAGATGGGGAGATGTGGGCAGACTTGGGCTATGAGCATAGGCTCCTGAAAGAGTCTCCTGCCATTTCATATCCCCCATGAAGCCTCCCCTGCCACTCTGGTGTCTAAGATCATCACCCTCCTTTGAGTAGGCAGTGCCTCCATTGGCCCTTTGCCTGTGTAACCAAATATGTCCTTTCTCTAAGCAGTGATCTTTGAGCATTATATAACAGGGACCTCTTGAAAACATGAAGAAAGCCCACACACCTTTTCCCCAGGAGAACGCTCCTTCCCATGAAAGTTTACATAAAATTGCAGGATGTTTAACCATAGGGCCCCTGTTCCCTAGGCTAAGGACTCTATTATCTCTATTGCCCGTAAGCCAAGCTCTCACTTCTTTCCATCTTCTTCTCTTATTGTATTTTAGTGGACACAGAAGATGCTCCAGACATCCACTTCCATGATGGCGCCCTCATTCCTGATAATTTCCTTTGGAAACACATGATATTCACTTGTCCATTTTTGTAAAGTCATGCAAAATTTGGTTTGAAATGTTCAAAAATAACCTAAGAATGTGGTTGGCTTAATCGTTCAATTTGGAGCACCTCTTTCGGCCAAGGGATTGGAGAGGAGGAGCTGTGGTCAGAGTTAGGTCTGCTGGCACTGCAGATAAACAAATGCTTTCATTGTGAATTGTGCTCTATAAAGGTCCAGGGGTCTTTCCAGAAGAATTTAGCACTAAGTTAAATCATTTTGAGGCTGGAGTGAATTTAGAGAAGACTCATTAATGTTCATGTGATCATGTGACAGGTCAATACCACTTTAAATCATTCCAAATGGTCTAACATGTGGCTTGAAAAATAACAGAGGAAACAGTTGTAAGGATGATTGCATAGTGCTCTGTTATTGTTCCTTTTGTTCCTAAAGCCAATGTGAGGTCCACACAACTGTGAGACAAAGGCAATTACTTTGGCATTGAAGGCACTTCTGCAGGACTGCTATCAGTTTGCAGAAAATGTCCTCCTCCTGGCACTAGCACTGTCTTCTGTTAAAGCGCTTTCCACAGAGCATTCCTTAACTGCAGTCCACAACAATTTTGGATTTAAAACTGAGGACTCAAAAGAAAGACTTTTTTTTGAGAGTTCTATATATATTCTAGGTGCTAATCCTTTGTCAGATAGATAGTTTGCAAATATTTTCTCCCATCTATAGCTTTTTTTTTCATCCTCTTCACTGGGTCTTTCACAAAGCAACAGTTTCTGATTTTGATGTGGCCCAATTTATAAATTTTTCCTTTTATGGATCCTGCTTTTGGTGTCCAGTCTAAGACCTCTTTGCCTAGTTCTAGATTCTGAGGATGTTTTTCCTATGTTTTTAATCTCAAAGCTTCATAGTTTTATGTTTAAGTCCATGACCCATTTTTGAATTAATACTTGTGTAAAGTGTGAAGTTTACCTAGAGATTCATTTTCTTGCCTATGAATGAGAGACTAGTTTTTAGAACCTGATATTTGAATGTATTTATTGCGCTTCTTTTTTTTTGTTTTCAGTACAGATGCGGTCTCACTGTGTTGTCCGGGCTGGGTGCCAACTCCTGGCCTCAAGTGATCCTCCTGACCAAGCCTCCCAAAGTGCTGGGATTACAGGTGTGAGCCACTGGGCAGGACTACTGTGCTTTTGTGTTTTCTCTTCCACTAGCCCTGAGCTGAAGACGAACATCCCAGACTGTTCTGTTTTCTTCTGTCTTTCAGCATCTCAGTATGGAGGGGCTCCAGATGGATCCAAATAAGGAAATGAAAACATTCATCTTTTAAACATTAAACTGTTTCACCAAGTTTCTTGATGAAAAGATCAAATGCATGCAAGATTACTGATAACAAGATATTTTATTCTAAAATGGTCTTGGGTACAATTACAGAGATCCACCATGACAACCCTGCTCTTTCTCACTCCACTAGCCCTGCATTAAATCGGAAATTCATGCAGAAACACTGATTCATTGTGAAATTCAACTGAAACGTTCAGCAGTTCTCATGACTTTTTTGCACTTGTAATAGATTTTTTCATATTTATGTTAATTTGTAACTATCTCATGGACTTGCAAACCTTTTAGCTCTCTACTTGTGTGATATTTAGAAAATAACTTATTTTCCATTTAAAGAGGTTAGTTGAAATATTCAGATAATCCTATCAGTTTTTAAATATAAAGTCTTTTCCAAGTTTTCTGATTATGCATCTAGAACTGGCAATTGATATGTAGTCTTATCAAAATACTGAAAGAACAATCACGCAGCTGGGCCCTGTGAGGGCTGGGATAAGCCAGCGTCCAGACACGTTAGACAGAACTACTTTCCTCTGTCTTCTCCCTTGCCCTCTAACCACAAGGAATGATAGTGCCTTTTGCTCTAGGTCAAAATGTCAGTTCTCACAAAAGGATTTGAATAACTGGTCTCAGGAATGGTTTGAGGTTCTCTAGGGTTGACACCAGAGTAACACTTTTAAAAAGTCTCTGGAAAAGGTAATGTGATCTCTAAGAAGTGTAGCAGCATAACTTAAATATATCAGTTTTTATTAGAGATGACCCTTTCTTCTTTTAATAATCACATTGTCACTATGCAGACCTGCATTTTTCATGAAAAATTTCATTTCTGATTCTGAAGGCGTTTCCCCTTCATTTGCAAGCATTTCATAAATGCTGATGTTCTCAAACTTTGCTTTTTGTTCAAAACTGTTCATCGTTAAGTGACTCTTTAATAGCTAGTTAATAAAATACTTTCACCCAACAAAGACCAGATTGTGTAGCTGGTAATTTCAGATTTATACGGAACAAGCTTCACTAACAGTGAATTTTTAATTTGCAAGTATAAAACTCCCTCGTGCATATTTTGAGGAAGAGATTCTTAGAATAAAATTGGAATGCTTCCAATTCTCTTTATTCTTAGGCACTTCTTCAAAATTATCTTGTAGAGTAAGAGTATGATTTTTAAAATTAACTGTATTCAGAGGGCTTTTATTTTTTTCCAGAACAAGCTAGAACTTCTGGGGTATAGACAGAACAATAGGGCCCTAGGTGGTCTCCCAGATCGGGTTCCCCGGAAACACTCAGATGGAGATGGATGTAGGTGGCCTACTGGGAACACCAGCCAGAAAGAAGAGAGGGAGGGAAGCAGCCCTGCCTGGGCAGAGGGAGAAGCTAAGTTGTGATGCAATTGCAAGAGAGCTGTCAGCTGATCCCAAAGGGAACAGCAAAAGCTGGGAGAACCCTCGGAGTTGTCCAGGCAAGGAGAGGGGCTGGGTTTTGGTACTATCACGTGACTCTCCTTGGATGCAGGCTGCCCCAGAAGGGGTGTAACCTTGCTTGCAGTGGCTCCCTTAGACTGTAGCAATTCCTGGGGTGGGATTTAGCTGTGACTGTCAGCACTGGTATGTCGGGAGCTAGGTGCTTGAGTGTCTTGGTCCCGAAAGGGGTATCCGAGGGGCCCAACTCAGCATCTACTGCCAGTGAATCGGGCTGTGCCCCAAATGAGCAGTAAGGGGTCTCTTTTCTTTTGTTCATTCAGTGAACATCAGTGGATCGTGGTTAAAGAAAGGGATGAAGACAAATGGAGGGAGACAGAAGATCCACTGTGGGTCACAGTGCAGGAGCCGAGCACGTGAGAGGAATGACTGCCTTCAGCTGGCCAGCCGCAGTCATGCCCAGTGCTTTGAACACATGGTTGGCTTTTATTTATTTATTTAATTTCTATATATATATTTTGAGACAAAGTCTTACTCTATCACTCAGGCTGGAGTGCGGTGGCACTTTATTGGCTCACTGCAACCTCTGCCTCCTGGGTTCAAGCAATTCTCCTGCCTCAGCCTCCTGAGTAGCTGTGATTACAGGCACCTGCCACCATACCTAGCTAATTTTTGTATTTTTGTAGAGACGGGATTTCACCATGTTGGTCAAGCTGGTCTTGAACTCCTGACCTCAGGTGATCCATCCGTCTTGGCCTCCCAAAGTGCTGGGATTACAGGTATGTATTTTTAGTAGAGATGGGGTTTCACCATGTAGGCCAGGCTGGTCTCGAACTCCTGACCTCAGGTGATCCGCCTGCCTTGGCCTCCCAAAGTGCTGGGATTACAGGTGTGAGCAACTATGCCTGGCCAAAATGTTGGCTTTTGTTACCATTGCCTACACTGTGAATTTATGCCAGATTTGGGTGCTGTGATTTTATGTTTACCATTACCCCTTCTCCCTTGCTCGTAACTTCTGACTCAGGTAGCTCGTCCTACTTGACTGCACAGGCTGTCCCTTTTCTCTCCCACTGTGACCTGGCACCAGGGTTCCCAGACACAGTCTGCCAGACCCTTGGAGCTGCTCCTCCTATGCAGAAGTTCGCGAGTCTGTGCTGGTCAGAACCATCCTTGGAACACGAGGAGCATGACTGTGGCTGTCTGAGCCAGAGCTGGGTCACATAACCTCTACCAATCCACTCTGGAGAGCTGATGCAGACTGGAGTAACAGCAGGATCATGATTTTTTTAAAATATTAAGTTCTGGGATACATGTGCAGAACGTGCAGGCTTGTTACATAGGTATACATGTGCCATGGCGGTTTGTTGCACCCATCAACCCATCATCTAGGTTTAAAGCCTTGAGTGCATTACGTATTTGTCCTAATGCTCTCCCTCCCCTTGCCCCCCACTCCCCAACAGGCCCCAGTGTGTGATGTTCCCCTCTCTGTGCCCATGTGTTCTCATTGTTCAATTCCCACTTATGAGTGAGAACATGCAGTGTGTGGTTTTCTGTTCCTGTGTTAGTTTGCTGAGGATGATAGTTTTCAGCTTCATCCATGTCCCTGCAAAGCACATGAACTCATTCACTTTATGGCTGCATAGTATTCCATGGTGTATATGTGCCACATTTTCTTTATCCAGTCTATCATTGATGGGCATTTGGGCTCGTTCCAAGTCTTTGCTATTGTGAATAGTGCTGCAATAAACATACGTGTGCATGTGTCTTTACAGAATGATTTATAATCCTTTGGGTATATATCCAATAATGGGAATGCTGGGTCAAATGGTATTTCTGGTTCTAGGTCCTTGAGGAATCGCCATACTGTCTTCCACAATGGTTGAACTAATTTACTCTCTCATCTCTCACCAACAGTGTAAAAGTGTTCCTATTTCTCCACAGCCTTGCCAGCATCTGTTGTTTCCAGACTTTTTAATAATCACCATTCTAACTGGCGTGAGACAGAATCTCATTGTGGTTTTGATTTGCATTTCTCTAATGACCAGTGATAATGAGCTTCTTTTCATATGTTTCTTGGCTGCATAAATGTCTTTAAGGATCCACTCTTCAGAGCTGATTCCGATTGGATTTTGGTCAGCCGTGAAGTGGTATCTGACTGCAACATACTCTACTTCAAACAGTTATGTTTTAGGATGAGACCATCTTCAAGCCTGAGATCCGTTTCCCATAGAAAGAGTTTATGCTGAGAGCACATGGGCCCTGAGAGTGCACTTCTCCTGCAGGCTTCACCATGAAGACCCCCCAGTTATTGGCAAGTTCATCCCACCTCCACTTCCAAACCCCCTACATGAGGGAAGGACGGGCCCAATATGACACTGTGTGAACTCTGATTTCCTTTAGTAACAAATACTTCTGTTAAAACATATCCAGATGTCAGTGCTAGATGATAAATGTGAACGAACACATTTTGGTTAAATCAGTATTATTATTTTGACTTTCCAGTGTTTACCTGGTTTGTTAAGTATTTTTACTTCTCTCTACCACTGAGGAAAGAAAAGTGGGATAATTTATTTTGAGGAAGGAAAACTTAGAGCTATCACATATGTGAATCAACATGTGAGGTATCTGAGTGTTGAAACCACGACTGATCCTAATTGATACTTACAAGTTATAGAAAATGTGGCAATGGATTGCTGATCAATATTTAAAAATTGAAAACCTGTTGGTAGATAACATGGTTTCTCCAGGAAACAAATGGCTGCAATCCCAACAGATTTGGAAATATCTCATTGACCCAAAGCAAAAAAGTCACTAAAAAGAAAATGAAATCAAATTTCTAAAATTTATACAAATATTTTACCTTATTTTTTCCCTTGGTTCCTTTCTTTTGTTTTTTGGTTTTCTTAGGTTGCTTTTCCTTTTTCTTCTTTTTCTTCTTCTCGTTTTTTTCTTCTTCTTCTTGGTTTGCAATGATATCCTCAATAACCTAATGAAAACCAAAATAATCATAGCATTTTCACAGATCCCTCTCAAGAGGAGGACTGTTTTTCCTGTTGGAAGGAAGTATTTGTGCTGGTCAGTATCACCTCTCTGCCTGGCCCTGGACCCTGCAGGCCGACCCCTTGTGGGGTATGGTGGGGGTCCTGCCTGCCATCTACCCTTAGCTGGATTCGTGAGTAGGGGGCAGCAACCTCAGTGTAGATGGAGAGAGAGTCTGGACATTTCTGAGTCCGATTCCTTCCCTAATTCCACCTGCTCCAGCTCTTGGAGGTTCCACAAACTCTAGGGGAGGTCATAGCTTCCTCCACGTCTCAGCAACAGCTGGATGTGCCAGCCCTGCCCACAACTCATCAAAATCCAGGGGGAGGATGCCACTGTTTCCTGCCAGGCTCTGATGGCAACAGCCACTCTTGCAATAACTTCCATTTTCATGAGTTGGTTTCTTTCACCAGTGATTTAATTTATATTCCCTACAGTGACAAAAGACCTTTTATCCTCCTAAATTATAAAATATTTGTTAAAAAGCATCCAGTTCACATAGGATTAGCACCACTGCAGAACTATTATACATTTGTTTTTAAAAAATATGTAATTCAGTTCAATATAACAGTGTTCACTGAGCACTCACTCACTGCCATAGAGAGCTGTGAATTCCAGGAGATATAAAGGTGACAGTGACAGGACACGCTTCCCGTTTGGCCCCCGGGGCTCTGCTCATCACTCGTCATGTGGCCAAGACAAGCTGCATAAGCTCTCTGAGACTCAGTTTCCTCAGCTCTAAAATGGAGCCAGCATCTCCGTACACAGCACTTAGGATGCGCCGGGCATGCTTCTGAGAGTCTCCCGGAGACAGACTCCTTCGCTGCTACACCAGACGCACGGGGGTTGCTGTTGTTGCCCCGTTTAATGGATGAGAGAACGGGGACACACAGAGTGCAGTATCCCAGCCAGGGACACACAGCTAGTGAGTAGCTGAGCTGGGATTCAGGTGGCACTAACCAGGGTGAACTTCATAACGTAGGGAGAAAAGAGGCACGACGCATAAGAATACATGTCAACTTACTCCATCGTACAAAATGCACAGAGTGAAACCAACAATCCATACTCCAGTCTCAGGTACATACACATGTAGTCCAAGTACAAAGGAATGTAAGGGAATGACCTACTCCAAATTAAGTACAGCAGTTGCCTTTGAAGATGCAGCAATTAAAACATTGGGGGTGGGGAGACAAGGGCTAATATCGTTTTATCCTAGTGTGGAAAAAGGAGAGAGGTGAAGCATGTGTTGTGCACATATTTGGCCATGCAAAAATGATCTTTTCCCAGTTGGGGCAACATGATGAAACCCCATGTCTACAAAAAAATATGAAACATTAGCCAGGCGTGGTGGTGCACACCTGTACTCCCAGCTCTCTGGGAGGCTGAGGTGGGAGGATTGCCTGAGCCTGGGAGGTAGAGGCTGCAGTGAGCTATGATCCAGCCACTGCCCTCCAGCCTGGGCGACAGAGTGAGATCCTGCCTCAAAAAACGAAACAAAACAAAACAAAACAAAACAAAATAAAACAGACAAAGGCTCATCTCGACTCACAGAATCAAGGTGTGGCTGCCCAGGTCTTCATTGCACTGGAGCACTTGGAACACAGACATCGTTTGGACCTTAGAAACTACAAAACTTTCAGAAATGTAAAAACTTAAAAAAAAAGTCTGATTTCTAAAATATGAGCACCTAAAAAAAAGATGAAATCCTTATTTGTGGAGTATACATTTCACTGTGGCCTTATCAGTTAAGCCTTTTAAAGTCTTACCAATTATATGGTTTATTTCATCTCTCTCCTTTTAAAGTTTATTAGTTTAAATTTTTGGGTATTACATTTTCATGGTTCACAATTCAAAAGTTACGAAAGAGTAATTATACATAAATACATAATATACAGTGAAAGGTTTCCTCCCCACACTATTAACCAGCCAAGAAGATCCACTTTCTCTTTTTATTTTTTATTAAGGCATAATTGACAAAAATTTAATATATTTACAGTACACAACATGACGTTTTGATATATGTACACATTGTGGAATGATTAAGTCAAGCTAACTAACATGTCCATCACCTTACATTCTTAGCATTTTTTTGTGTGATGAGAACATTTACAATATAGTCTCTTAGCAATTAAAAAATATACAAAACAATATTGTTAATTATAGTCATCATGCTGGACAGTACATCTCCAGAACTTTTTCCTCCTGTCTAATGGAAACTCTGTACCCTTTGACCAACATCTCTCCATTCCCTGATCTTCCCCTCCCACCCTTGGTATATTCTACTCTCTGCTTCTGTAAGTTAAATTTTTTTTTAGATTTTATTTGTAAGTGAGATCATGCAGGATTTGTCTTTCTGTGCCAGGATATTTCACTTAGCACAATGTCCTCCAGGTTCATGCATGTTGTCACAAATGACAGAAATTTCCTTCTTTTTTAAAGCTGAATAGTGTTCCATTGGGTACATACAATACATTATGTTTATCCATTCATCCATTGAAGAACACTGAGGTTGCTTCCATATCTTGGTTATTGTGAGTGACGCTGCAATGAACATGGAAGTGCAGACATCTCTTTGACGCACTGATTTCATTTCCTTTGGATACATACTCAGTAGTGGGATTGCTGGATCATGTGGTAGTAGTTCTATTTTTCATTTTTTGAGGAACTTCCCCGCTGTTTTCCATAATGCTTGTGTTAATTTACATTCCCACCAACAGTGTACAAGGGTCCCTTCTCTCACATCCTTGCCAACATTTGTTATCTTGTCTTTTTGATAACAGCCATCCTAACAAGCGTGAGGTAATATCTCATTGTTTAATTAGCGTTATGTCTGTTGCATTGAGCATTTTTCCACATACATGTTGACCATTTGTATGTCTTCTTTTGAGAAATGTCTATTCATGTCCGTTGCCCAATTTTAAATTAGGTTTTCTTGCTATAGCAGTCTTTAAATTCTTTATATATTTTGGATATTAACGCCTTTCAGATGTATGGTTTGCAAATATTTTCTCCCAATTCATAGGTTGACTCTTCTCTTTTGTTTCCTTGCTGTGCAGAATGTTTTTAGTTTGGTGCAATGCCATTTGTCTACTTTTAGTTTTTTTGCCTGTGCTTTTGGGGTCATATCCAGAAAATCACTGCCCAGATCAATGTCATGGAGATTTCCCCTATGTTTTCTTACAGTAGTTTTATAGTTTATAGTTATAGCTTTCACTCATTTTGAGTTGATTTGTGTATATGGTGAGAGATAAGGGTTCAATTTCCTTGTTCTGCACGTGGATATCCAGTTTTCTCACACCATTTATCAAAGAGACTTATCCTTCTTCCATTGTGTGTTCTTGACACCTTTGTTGAAAAATCAATTTGCTGTAGTGTGTGGGTTTATTTCTGGGCTCTCTCTTCTGTTCCATTGATCTTTATGTCTGTTTTTATGCCAGTATCATGCTGTTTTGCTTTCTGTAGCTTTGTAATATATTTGGAAATCAGGAAGTGTGATGTCTCTAGCTTTGTTCTTTTAGTCCAAGATTAACTGGATATTTGAGGTGTTTTGTGGTTCCATATAAATTTTAGAATTGTTTTTTCTATTTCTGTGAAAAAGTGTCACTGAAATTTTGATAGTGATTACATTGAATCTATAGATCACTTTGGGTAATATGCTCATTTTTACAACATTAATTCTTCCAATTCATGAGTACAGGATATCTTTCTATGTATTTGTGTCCTCTTAAAATTATTTCATCAATGTTTTGCAGGTTTCAATACACAGACTCTTCAACTCCTTGGTTAAATTTATACCTAAATTAAAAAAAGTTACTATAAATGGGATTGTTTTCTTGATTTCTTTTTCAGAGAGTTCACTGTTAGTGTATAGAAATGCTACTGATCTTCTGTATGTTGACTTTGTATCTTGAAACTTTACTAAATTTGTTTGTCAGTTCTAATAGTATTCTTAGTGGAGTCTCTGGGGTTTTCTGTTTTCTTTTTAAAAAATTTTAAAAATTTAATATAGACAGGGTCTTGCTTTGTTGCCCAGGCTACTCTCGAAAACCTGTGCTAAGTGATCCTCCCACTTCAGCCTCCCAAACTGCTGGGATTACAGGCGTGAGCCACTGTGCCTGGCCTCTGGATTTTTCTACATACAAGATCAAAAACAGGCAATTTCCCTTCTTCCTTTCCTATTTGGATGCCTTCTATTTCTCATTCTTGCCTAATTGCTCTGGCTAGGACTTCTGTACTAGGTTGAATAAAAGTGGCAAGAGTGGGCATCCTTATCTTGTCCAGCTCTTAGAGGAAAAACTCAGATTTTTCACTATTGAGTATGAAATAGTTTCATATATAGTGGAGTTTTCATATATAGTCTTTATTGTGTTAAGTTCCTTCTCTTCACAATTTGTTGAGTTTTTATCATGAAAGAGTTCTGAATTTTGTCAAATACTTTTTCTGCATCTATTAAAATGATCATATGATTTGTATCCCTCATTCTGTTAATGTGGTATATTACACTGATTAATTTGGATAGGTTGAACCATTCTTGCGTCCCAAGGATAAATCCTGTTTGATCATGGTGAATTATTCTTTTAATGTGCGCTTGAATTTGGCTTGCCAGTATTTTGTTGAGGGTTTCTGCATCTATGTTCATCATGAATATTGGCTTATAATTTTCTTTTCTTTCAGTGTTTTGTCTGGTTTTGGTATCAGGTTTATGCTGGCCTTATAAATGAATTTGGAAGTATTTATTTCTCTTCAATTTTTGGGAAGAATTTAAGAAGCATTGGTATTAGTTCTTTACATGTTTGGTAGAATTCACACAAGAAGCCATTTTATCCTGGGCCTTTCTTTGTTGGAAGGGTTTTGACTACTGATTCAGTTTCTCTACTCACTATGATTTTCTACTTTTTTGTGGTTAGTCCTGTTGTTGTATAAGAATTTATCCATTTCTTCTAGGCTAATGAATTTGCTGGTATATAATTATTCATAGTAGTCTCATGATCTTTTGTATTTCTATGATATCAGTTGTAATGTCTCCTCCTTCATTTTAAATTTTATTTGTCTGACTCTTTTATTTCCTAGTCTAGTTAACAGTCTGTCAATTTTATCTTTCATAAAACCAACTCTTAGTTTACCTTTTCTGTTATTTTTTTGAGGCTCCATTTCATTTATTTTTGTTCTAATCTTTATTTCTTTCCTCTGCTAATTTTGTACTTAATAATACTTTGTTTTTCTTTTTCTAGTTCCTTGAGGCATAATGTTAGGTTGTTTGAGATCTTTCTTCTTTTACGGTGTAGGCATTTATTGCTAGAAATTTTCCTCTTAGTACTGCTTTTGTTGCATCTCATAGGTTTTAGTATGCTGTGTTTCCATTTTTATTGGTTTCAAGATATTTTAAAATTTGCCTTTAAATTTCTTCTTTGATCCTTTGGTTGTTTTAGGAGCATGTTGTTAATTTCTATCTGTGAAATTTCAAAGATTTTTCCTTTTATTGTTTCTGGTTTCACACCATTGCAGTCTGAAAAGATATACTTGATATGATTTTGATCTTCCTAAATTTGTTAAGGCTTGTTTTGTGGCAGAATATATGATTTGTCCTGGGGAATGTTCTATGAGCATTTGAAAGGAATGTATATTCTGCTGCTGTGTTATGTCTATTAGGTCCATTTGGTCTAAAGTGTAGTTCAAGTTCATTGTTTCCTTATTAATTTTATGTTGGAATGATCTGTTCATTGTCAAAAGTGAGGTATTGAAATTCCCTACTATTATTGTATTGTAATCTATCTCTCCCTTCAGATCTATTAATATTTGCTTTTCATATTTATATACTCTGATGTTCAGTACACATACATTTGCAATTGTTATATCCTATTGATGAACTGATCTCTTTATAATTATATAATGATCTTACTTGCCCTTTTTACAGTTTTTGACTTAAAGTATATTTTGTCTGACGTAATTATAGTTACCCCTGCTTTCTTTTGGATCCAATTTACACGGAATATCTTTTTCTATCCCTTCGCCTTCATTCTATGTGTGTCCTTAAAGGTAAAGTGAATCTCTTGTATGCAGCATATAGTGGAGTAATTTTTAAAAAATCCATTCAGCCATGCTATGTCTTTTGATTGGAGAATTTAATTCATTTATATTTGAGATAATTATTGACAGGAAGAACTTATTGCTGCCACTTTGTTTATTACTTTCTGATTGTCTTGTAGATCCTTCTTTCATTTTGTTCTGGTATTATTTTCCTGATTTCATTAAATAGTTTATTTGTATTGTCTTGTAATTTGCTGAGCTTCTTTAGAACACTTATTTTGAATTCTCTGTCATGTAATTCATGGATCTCCAATTCTTTAGGGTCAGTTAGTGAAAGCTTATTGTGCTCTGTTAGTGGTATCATGTTTCCCTGATTCTTCATGTAGTCTTATAAATGAGTCTGCAAATTTCAAGAAGTAGTCACCTCTTCCAGACTTTATAGACTGGCTTTGGTAAGGAAAGACCTTCACCTGTGGGCAGCAGGGTTGAGGGACAGAGGGATGCCGGGGGCACTGTAGCACTGGGTTTAGTGTTGTGAGCTACCAAGTGTTGGGGAATGTGGTGGCTCCAAATCTGGGGGAGCATTCAGTCTTGCCATTTCAGGCAGCTGGAGTCTGTGATGTTGGCACCTGCTTAGTCCTTTGTGGCTGGGGCCAGCTGCAGGTGCACATGTGGCAGTGGGGGCCAGCAGCTTGCATATGCATAATTGCAGAGGCCAGCTGCAGGCCAGCAACACCATCTGCGTGCATGGGCAACTTCAGGCTGAGCTGGAGGGGTGCATGCACATGTAGCTACAGGGACCAGCTTTGGGAACAGGCATAGCGTGGGGATAGGAGCTGGAGGGCATGGCCAACTGGTTATGCTCACCTAGTTGCGGGGGCCAGGCTAGCAGCTACTGCAATAGTCTGGCTACAGGAGCTAGTCTTGAGTGCATGCAGTGGTGAGGCAGGAGTCTGTGGTAGGGGGCTCCAAGGTTGTTTTCTGGCATACATGCAGTAGCTGCTCTGGGTCCCTGGCCCAGAGAACCTGTGGAGGCAGTATCTGGGGTGATTTCAAGGAGATGTGGTGACTTAGGCACCTAGGGAACATGAGGGCCACTTGGGTGGGTCGCTGGGCTGGGGTCACTGTGGCAGGAACAGTCATGTTGCTCTGGGTGGCTCCAGTAGGGGACAGGAGACTCAGGCACCTGGAGATTGTGAAGGTGAAAAGAAATGCAGTGTCCTCAGTGGTGAAAACTGAAGGAGGTCCACTGCTTCTGTGCAGGCAGCTGGTTTCCTCAGCTGTGAAAACTATAGGAACTTCTGCAGAATATGCTGTTGGGGGTACAAACCCTGAGGGGTCCTCTGTGGTGAAAGCTGCAGGTGGTTGTGTGGTGGTCTTGAGGGCTGTTGAGTTCCTCAGCAGAAGTCTGCAGGAGTCCTGCGCTAAGCAGGACACTGGGGTTTGTGATGACTTCCAGTGTGTGGCTGATCATGATACATTTGCTAAAAAATCAACCCAAATACTTTGGATATGCTTCTAAAGGCACTTTATACACATATATGCAAATATACATATAATACACACACACACAGAGCACACTGGCATTGTTGTGTTATGTTCGCCAATTGTATAGGTGAACAGTAATATGTCATTAAAGTTGTCTCTTTTTTAAACCAATACAAAACTTATTTTACCTGCACTCTTCAGTTATAGCAAAATCTTCCAAGTGCACAGAGATGTACACATGTACACACATAAATGCACATTATAGACATCAACTTGTTGTTTTATACAAATGTTAGCATATTATAATACTGTTCTTGTTCTGCATTTGTCACCTAATAATATATCTTGGCCATCTTTCCTTAGTGATACATACAGAGCTTCATGGTTCATTTTTTAAAGGTGTATTATAACAATTTATTTGGCCATTCCCCTACCAAATAAGATTAAGATTATTTCTAACAGTAATCTGCTGTTATTTCTAATAGTAATCTTCTACTACTAACATTGTTGCCATGAATAAATGCATGCAAATATCATTTTGCAGGTGGTGAACATATCTGCAGGATAAATTCCTTAAAGTAGAAATGTTGGATCAAGTGTATGCACATTTATAATACTGTTAAACTTCCCACCATGGGTTGTGTCAATTTACCCTTCTGCCAGCAGTGTAGGAGAGGGCCTGTTTCCCCATATGCTCGTTGTCATAGTGCATCTTGTTTGCCAGTTACATGGGTAGAAATGTAGTTGCTTTTGTTTTTTTTGAGAAGCCAGTATTGAATTTATTTTGCTCCTGTTCATCAACTCAAGCAAAATCTTCCAAAGTTAAAAGTACACTTTACTGCCTATTAAGTCAGCCATCGTTTTTTTGGCCTCAGGGTCAAATTTGGCCCGGTGCCTGTTTTCTTTTCTCAAAATATAATTTTATTGAAGCATATCATATACTCACTCATTTCAAGTGTGCAATTCAATAATTTTTCAGCAAGTATATCAAGTTGTGTTCCACTACCATAAATCAGTTTTAGAACATTCTATCACCCCAATAAGATTGTCTCATTTCCATTATTTGCTAATCCCTTTTCTCTCCCCTTCCCAGGTGTATTAGTCCATTCTCATGCTGGTATGAAGAAATACCCAACACTGAGTAATTTATGAAGTAAAGAGGTTTACTTGACTCACAGTTCCACATGGCTGGGAAGGCCTCAGGAAACTCACAATCATGGTGGAAGGGGAAGCAAACAGGTCCTTCTTCACATGGCAACAGGAGAGAGAAGTGTCGAGCAAAAGGGGAAAAGCCCCTTATAGAGCCATCAAAATCTTGTGAGAACTCACTTGCTATCACGAGAACAGCATGAGGGTAACCGCCTACATGATTCAATTACTTCCTAACAGGTCCAACCCACAACAAATGGGCATTACGGGAACTACAATTCAAGATGAGATTTGGGTGGGGACACAACAAAAGTATCTCTCCAAGCAAGCACTAATCTACTTTCTCTATCTACAGGTTTCCTTTTTCTAGACATTTCATATAAATGGAATCATAAAATATATAGTCCATCGTGTCTGGCTTCATTCACATTTCACATTGCAAAATGTTTTAATATGGCATAATGCTTTAAGTTCATTCACGTTGTAGCATGTATCAGATGTGCGTTCCTTTTTAATTGCCAAATAATATTAAGTTGCATGGATATACCAAATTTTACCATATTCCCTAGTTGATATGCATTTAAGTTGTTTCAAATTTTTGGCAATTATGAGTAATGCTGCTATGAACATTCATCTACAAATGTTTTTGTGTGGATATATGTTTTCATTTCTTTTGGCTAGAGTCCTAAGAGAAGAACTGCTAGGTCCTTTGATAAATTTATATTTTACTTCTAAGAAATTGGCATGATGTTTTCCAAAGTGGCAACATTTTACATTCCCACTAGCAATGTATGAGGGTTCCCTTTTCTCCACATCTTCATCTGTAATTGTCTTTTTTTTGTATCCGTCCTCATGGGTGTGAAATAGCATTACATTTCCATTTTAATTTTCATTACCCTAATGACTAATAATGTTGAACATGTTTTCATGTTCTTACTAGCCATCCAGATATCTTCCTTTGTGAATTGTCTGTTCAAGTCTTTTGCTTGTGTTTTGATTGACCTGTCTTCTTATTGAGGTGTAAGAGTACTTTGTATTTTCTGGCTGTAAGTCCTTTAGCAGGTAGGTATTCTGCAAATATCTTCTCCCAGTCTGTTACTTGTATTTTCATTTTCTTAATGGTATCTCTTGAAGTGCAAAAGTTTTGCATTTTGTTGAGATTCAATTGATCAATTTCATCTGTCAGTGTAGTTTTAATTTGCATTTCTCTTACATATGTGAGGTTGTTCATCTTTTCATGTGTTGAACATCTTTTGTTATGTTTCAAATTCATTTGAGTTTTCTCTTTCTGAGAACTGTCTATTCATATCCTTTTGCTGATTTTTGTATTGGGTTATTAATCTTTTCTTATAGAGCTGTAGGAGTTCCTTACACATTAGAAGAAAGGTCTCTTGTCTGTGATACTTATCACAAAAAATTCTCTAAGGGTGTCATCTGTCATTTCCCTCACTTGGGGTCATTTTTTCCATGTAGGATTAAAACAATTTTGTGTGTGTAGTCGAATTTATCAATTTTTTTTTTCTGCTATGATTCCTGGGTTTGCACCATAGTTAGAAGGATCTTTCCCATTCTGAGGTTATGACATATTTCTTTCTTAGCTTCTTGTAGTCCTTTTGTGTTTTTGTTTTGTTTTATAAGTAAGTGTTTGATCCACTTGGAATCAATCCAAAGTAAAGTGTAAAGAGTTAGGAATTTAATTTTCTTTTTTCTTAGATGACCACCTGGCTCTTCTTATACCATTTATTTCCTTTTTTTCCTTTCACATTTGAGATGCTGTCTTTATTATAAATTTCCATATGTATTTGGGTCTATTTCTTGATTTTCCATTCTTTTCAATTGATGTGCCTTTTCAGCCTTTTGTCTGTGCCAGTGGGCTCCTAAGAATATGTTTTCATACCTGGCAAAGCTAGTTCCTCTTCACTATGCTTCATTTTCCAAATTCCACTGGTTATTCTTGGTTATTTGCTTTCTACTTAAAGTTTACTTTGGTCATCCCCCCTCCCTCCTCCCCACCAATGCCCCAATATAATGCTATTGGTATTTTCATTTGGATCATATTATGTTTATAGATGATGTTTAGGAGTCAAGGTATGTATGGTGTTGAGTATTCCTACCTAAGAGCACGATATGCTTTTCCATTTCTTTGCATCCCTCAGGAGTGTTGTAAGCTTTTCTTCACGTAGAGTGTACATTTATCATTAAGCTTATTCCTGGGCATTTTATCTTTGCATTGTTGGTGTTGTAAATGGTCTCTTACATTATATTTTCTAGCTAGCTACTGTTTGTATGCACAACAGCGATTGTTTTCTGCATATTAATTTTGTAATCCCCCATCTTGCTTCTCATATTATTTAAAGTAGTTTTTAGTTTATTCTCTTTGCTTTTTTGCTCTTTAGTTATTCAATGCTTTTCTAAATATTGAACATATGTGCAAAAGGTGATCATGCGCCTCTTCCGTTCCCCTTTAGAACACTAGAAAGGGGATATATTGTTTAGTAGTTCCTATGGGACAATGTTAAATAATAGTGGTGATGATGGCTATTCTTGAATTTTTCCTGACACTCATTAGTGGAAATGTTTCTAGTGAATTTCTTTAAGCATGACACTTGGTTTTGAACTAAGAAATATTTTATAATGTTCAACAAGTATCCATCTATTCCAATTTTGTAGAGTTCTATTTTTAAATATCAAGAATGGATATTAAATTTGTAAAATGCCCTTGCAACCTCCAGAGTGAGGAACTTATGGTTTTCCCTTTTGGATTTTTTAATACAATGCAGTGCATTCATAGACATCCTTAACCCAAACCATTCTTGCATCCTGGAATAATCACCACTTGTGGTGTTTTACTAGTTTAATGTGGTGCTGGTTTTAGTGTGCTAATACTTTAGCTAAAATGTTTGTGTTAATACTTATAAGGGAGACAGATCTGTGTCCTTTTTTTTGTGTGTTCAATCTTTTCTTTTTGGGTTTTGTATCAATGTTATGCTCGTTTCAAAAAAAGTATTTGTATTATTTTTGTGTTTTATTAATATATATTTCACCTGGTACGTACACTGTTATAACGATAATGCTTGGCTTACTTTCTCTTCATACTATGGCTACAATGGCTACTATTACTGCTACTATTAACATTAGTAACAACCGTGATGATTTTCTGAAGGGTTTCAATGTGCCAAGCTCTGTTCTAAGTACCTCACATGTACTGTCTCATTAATTATTACCTCGGTGCAGGGAGGTAGGTGTTGCCAGTAACTTCCACTTACAGATGAGAAAACTGAATCGGCGGGTGGGGGGGATGAAGCTTGCCTAAGGTTGCAGGTCTAGTGTGTGGCGGAACTGTGATTTGTAATCACCATGCCATTCTGACTCTTCAATCATCTGTCTTTCAAGGCTAAGCTGCTTTGTGGTCTCCTCTGTTCTCTCTCAATGTGTTAACCAGACATTCACAATTTTCTTTTGACTAGTAGTTTTTAATGTTTCTCATGGCAATTTAGATGTTCTACCAACATGCTTAATCCTATAATCGCTACCTTTCTAACTGAACATAAAATGTGTCTGGATGTTTGCCATGGACTTCCAAGACACAAATTGTGCCTGGCAATTTAGCTGGCGGGACAACACCTAAACACGTAAAAAAAGTGAAACAACTCCAAATCAAAATGACAATCACTCAAGGCAGGGCTTGACAAACTGCCAAATAATAGGGTCAATATTTAGAGCTCATGGAATTCAGTAGAGGAGGGAGGAGTCCTGTGGAGGGCTGAGGCAGCCTTTGGGAGCGGAGGTTGGTTTCCGATGGAGAAGTGAAGGAAGAGCAATTCCTGTGTGCTTAACTCTGAGTGCTCTTGGAGGGGAGCACAGGGACAAAGGGAGGCCGACAGCAGGGTCAGTCATACTGAAGTCCTGAAACCCTGAGCGACAGCCTGGTTTTTACTGCTGCAGAGAACTTTATGTTACTTAACAAATTCCCTGTTAAAGAACATCAGGCTGTTTTCTTCTTTGTCAATGCAATAAACAAGGCAGACGTGAACAGCATCCATGGCAGGGGTCAGCAAATTATGGTGCATGGGCCAGCTCTGGCCGGCCGCCTGCCCATTTTCGAAACGAAGTGTGACTGGAACACAGCCATGCCCATCATTTACATGTTGTCTATGGCTTCTCTGATGCCTGTATTAGTCCATTCTCACATTGCTATAAAGAACTGCCTGAGACTGGGTAATTTATAAAGAAAAGGGGTTTAATTGACTCACAGTTCCGCATGGCTGGGGAGGCATCAGGAAACTTACAATCATGGCGGAAGGAGAAGCAAGCATGTCTTACGTGGTGGCAGGAGACAGAGAGAGACAGAGCACAAAGGGGGAAGTGCCCCTTATAAAACCATCAGATCTTGTGAGAACTTACGATCACAAGAACAGTCTGGGGGAACCACCCCCATCAGGTCTCTCCCTCGACATGTGGGGATTTGAGATGAGATTTGGGTGGGGACACAGAGACAAAGCATATCAATGCCATATTGGCAGAGTTGAGTAGTGCCAGGAAAGAATGTATGTGCCACAACCTAAAATATTTACTATTTGTCCCTTTACAAAAAAAGGATGCTGACCTCTGACTTATGACAACTTCTCTTATTATTTCTTTAGTATATATTCCTCAAAGAGCATTTATGAGCCAAAGCACATACACATGAAAAGTTTTGATATGCATTTGATCCATGTTCCTTAAAAATGTCATGCTAATTTACATATCCAGTAGCAATGTATGAGAGTGACTTTTTCCCACATGCATACCAACTCCAGTCATTACAATGACTTAAAATTTTTACCAGTCCTATAGGTGAAAAGAGATATGGCAACATTATACATTTATTTGCCAGGGAGTTTTAAAATTTTTTCTTATGTTAAATTCCTGTTCATATTCTTTGCCTTCTTTTTTATTGGGATGTTCCAATTTTTGTTATTATTTTCCGAGAAATATTTATACATGAAAAATACCCATTATCACATATGTTGCAAATGTTTTCCTCAGTTATCATATAACTTGAACTTCATTTGTGATTTTTTTTTTGGCCATTTTGCTATTTGAGTTTTATGTAGTTAAGTATATGGGCAGATTCTCTTCATGGTGTTTGCCTAGGGTGCCATGTGTATGAAATTTTTCTCCAATTCAAACAATTTCTTAAGTAATTTGTGGCTTAATATTTTTACATGTAAATATTTAATTCATCTGAAATTTATTTTGTATAATAAGGAAGGCTCTACCTGATTTTGCCAAATGGTGAGCCAGTTATTATTAAATAATATTATTTATTAGTCTGTCCTTCCCCATTTATTTGAAATGTCATCAGTATGCTACTGAGTTCTGATACATATACCTGACTAAGTTTCTGAGCACACTATTCTAAAGTCAGACTCCTTGAGTTTGAATCTCAGCTCCACAACTAATTTGGCCAAATTTTTGATCTTTATAGTTTGGAAGAATTAAATAAGTTGACTTATATAAAGTGCTTGCATGGTACTTGGCACAGAATATTTGTCCAACAAATGTTATCTGTTATTTTTGTTGTTATCCATCTATTCATTTGCCAGCATTGTGGTGTTTTGGTTACTTTATATCTTTATAATTTGTTTTATTTCAATATGGAAAGTTCCCTATTATAGTTTTAAAAAAAAACTTTTGGGATATTTCCATGCATTCATTCTTCAGATACTTGAAAATAATTATGTCAATAAAAACTTGTTTTGATTTTAACTGGAATTGCATTAACTTCACAGAATAATAAAAAGTGTGTATTTATACTTTATTGAGTCTTTTTATCCAGATAAATAATTGTTCAGTCTATCATTCAAGTCCTCTCTTGTCTTCTTCAGTGAGATTTTGTCAGTGTAATTCTGTTCAATTCTGTATAATTTGTCAATATAATTTCTTGTTAAATGTATTGGATTTCCTAGGGAGATAATTACATGATCTTAAAACAAAGATAAAATTCTCACTTTAAAATATTTATCACTTCTTTCCTTTTTCTTATTTGTCTGGCATTTTTTAGAATGTCCAAGGAAATATTCACCAATAGTTCTGATAGTAACTATCCTTTTCTTGATTTTGACATTTTTTTCAACAGATTTAACCTAACAATTTTATTTCCTTAAAAAAGAAAACATTTTAAATTTAATTTAAAAAATTAGAGACTATGTTCTCATGGCTGTAAAATTAATATTATCATTATCAAGAAAAATGAAATATATATTGAGCACTTACTATGCACTCATTTCTATGATTTTAAAGAATCTTAAAATATGGCTCTTGCCCTTAGAAGGTTTATAATCTCATGGAGAAGATAAGCCTTCTGTTCTTTTGTTCAGCAAATATTTGTTGAATGTTTACATATGCAAATTAAAAGTCCTTCCTCTTGAGAAGTTGACAGGCTAAGGAAGAGATAAAGCATGCACATGAATGTTATGATACAAGCTTGTAAATGGTGAACCAGCTTAATAGAAATTCAAACAAAATGCTGTATGTTTGCAGGCCCCCGGCATTAAAAGAAAGGTGTTCATGTGAAGTAGCGTAGGGTAAACGTCAAATGAGTGATGTTAATAGCACAGGGCTTTAGAGGAAGGGTTAGTCACCCAGGTTGTGGGCAGTTGGGGAAAATTTTACTCAGGAAATAAGACAAATTGTCCTTATTGATTTTCACTTTGACAATGCATCTAATGCCTCATCATTGAGTATAATGCAAATCTTCTCTTTTGGTTTCTATGCTAAATACTATGAAGCTAAGAAGAATTTTCCTATTCCTAGTTTATGAAGACATTAAAAAAATAGTTTTAAATGTCAATTTCATCAAATGCCACTGAAGCATCTACAGAGACGATCAAAGGTGTTTCACTCGAAAAATATTAATAAGACAAGGAGCTGGGTCTTGACAGGGGAGCAGGAGCTAAGCAGAAAGGCGCCCAGAACCAGAACTCAGGAAGAGCATGGCACACCCAAAGGAGCAGCGGCATGAGCCAGGAGCATAGGTGAGTGGACTGCTGGAGCCAAGGGCCTGCTGAGGGGGTGGGGCATGGAGATGAGAGGGAGAGGGAAGCTGGGACCAGAACACGAAGGGCTCCTGCAGCCAAGCTACTCAGAATTTACTAAGAAAATGACCTTCACACATCATCACATCTCCTTCAAAGATAAGATGGGGGGAGAAAAAAGAACTCATTTTGAATAAATATGAAAGTACATACAACGATGAACACCCAAAAGTATTTCCATGTAAATATGTATAGGAAAATAAACAAGACCTAATACGTCTATAAACTCATTAATTTTAAAGTTTAAAGAAATGCCATTTGATATATTTACACGTCATTTCTTAAGCATATTAGTACCTGTTGTATGGTCTTGTTAGAGAAAATAATAGCTGAGCCTCCTTCTTCAATGTCAGGGTAGTCAGGAAATGTCCCGGTTAAATTTCTGCAGAAAAAAAAATAGCAAATTAAAATAGAAATGAAGTCCTCTCCTGTTATATACCCCATTTAATTTATTTGCTTATGTTCATTTAAATGAGTGATGGTCATTAAGGGTGGAGGGTTCCCTGTAAATCAAGGGCCGGGCATGATGTCTTGAAGAAACTGAAGGTACTGATGGCATTCAGTAGCAGGTTTCCTTCCTCTAGAGAATTGTTAGTCTGATGCAAACATCTCTCTTTAAAACAGTTTGTACTTTTTTTCCTCCTTTTTTTTTTTTTTTTAATGTTGAGATGCTCTGTGTTTGAGTTAAGAATGAAGACAGAAGCACAAATCATTTCTTCCTGTTTAAAATTGAGAATAAACACAGGATTTTGAAACTAAACAGAAGGACAGAGTTGTCAAAATTACACAGTTAGTAATAACGTGTGAAATAGACACCCATGGTTTAGGTTTTAGTTAAGTCTGAGGCCCTGTGTTTTATTGGTTCCAATTAGTATTATTTTTCCGTAACCACATTTTAAAAAAGCAGACTTTGAAATTTAGTGTTGAGAATTTCAGAAGGGGTAGGTAGGTAGTATTCTTAAAAGAAACTGACTTTGACATGAATGTTATATTTATTGTATGTAAGACTACCTGCCAACTTAGTTCCATTAATTCACAGAAATACAGAATCTGAGGTTCAGAGGTGACCACCATGTTTAAAATGGCTCTTAAGAAACTGGTTCCCAAACTTTTGGCCTTAGAAGCCTTTTAAATTCTTATTAATTTTTGAGGATCTCAAAGAGTTTTTGCTAGATGAGTTACAGCTATCGATAATTTACTGTGTTAAATATTAAATCTGGCTGGGTGTAGTGTTTCACACCTGTAATCCCAATACTTTGGAAGGCTGAGGTGGGAGGATCACTTGAGTCCAGGAGTTTGAGGCTGCAGTGAGCCATGACTGCACCGCTGCACTCCAGACTGGGTGACAGAACAAGATCCTATCTCCAAAATAAACAAATAATTAAAGCTTAGAAATTTATAAAATATATATTTTAGTTAATTTAAAAATAAAGTAAGCTCATTACATGTTAACATAAATAACATTTTATGGATAATAAATATATTTTCCAAAACTAAAAGAAAAAAGTAGCAAGAAGAGTATCACAGCTTTGCATCTTTTCAAGTCTCTTTTGTGTCTGGCTGAATGGCAACTACCTGGATGCTTATATCTGTTTCTGCACTCAATCTGTGGAAATCTTTTGTTTTGGTTGAAATATAGGAAGAAAATCTGGCCTCACATGGATGAGCACATAGAGCAAGAAGAAGTATTTTAATAGCCCTTTTAGCTAACTGTGAATATTCTGCTTTGATGCTACACCACAGCTAGACAACTAGTAGCTTCCTACAGGCTAGCTGTGATGTGGAATCTGAACCCATGTCAACAAACTTTCTCCCTCTCTGTCACATGAAAATCCGTGGATCTGTCTTGTGCCTGGAATAGACCTTTTACCCATGTATGATTTTGTGCCCTCAGGTCTTGGTCACTGGAAAACAATGGTTTGCAGAATTATGTGGGTCTTCCCACAGTTGATACATTTCATCATATTGAAAATCGCATTCATTAATAATACCACAGATCTTATAATGGAAGGTCTAAGTCATGGGAACCTCTCCAACTCATAGGAGTGAATACAAATTTTCTAAAATCATAATTTTTTTCTGGAAAGCTCAAATTTTACCATTGGCAATAACTATTGTCGATGGTTTATTCTTCAGGTTCATCTGATTCACTTTTGAGGAAAGTCTCCCCAAAACCCAAAGTCCAGAGTTTGTCAGTTGTTTTCTCAAGGGACAAATGACATTCCATTAAGAAGTGGCTGCTTCAACTCAGGCTGAAACACCTCACAGGTGCTTCTTGGAGACAATCTTCACGCTTTGGTGTGCAGCAGAAGGGATTTATAAGCACTGCTGATTTTGTCACATAGAATGTTAAAAAGCTATGTGTTTCAAAGGTCAAGTCTGAATAATATTATTTTTTATTGCATCCTCAAGAACATTGTCAAATAAAATAAAAGCTGAAGGAAAAATAATAATTTTAAGTTCTGGGGTACAAGAGCAGGATGTGCAGGTTTGTTACATAGGTAAATGTGTGCCTTGGTGGTTTGCTGCACAGATCCACCCATCACTTTAGTATTAAGCCCAGAGTACATTAGCTATTCTTCCTGATGCTCTCCCTCCCACCACACGCCTGCCCCAACAGGCCCTCCCCATGTGTCCAATTATGTTGATCCCTTCATGTGTGTCGTTTCCCTCCATGTGTCTATGGGGGACACAGGTTCTCACTGTTCAGCTCCCACATGTAAGTGAGAACATGCAGTGTTTGGTTTTCTGTTCCTGCATTAATTTACTGAGGATAATGGCTTCCAGCTCCATCTATGTCCCTGCAAAGGACATGATCTCATTCCTTTAACATTCCATGGTGTATATGTACCACATTTTCTTTATCCAGTCTATTACCAATGGGCATTTGAGTTAATTCCATGTCTTTGCTATTGTGAATGGTGCTGCAATGAACATACGCATGCAGGTATCTGTATAATAGAGTGATTTTTACTCCTTTGGCTATGTACCCACGAATGGGATTGCTAGGTCAAATGGTATTTCTGCCTCTAGATCTTTAAGGAATCATCACACTGTCTTCCACAGTTCCTTTCCATATTCCCTTCTCTCTGCAACCTTGCCAGCATCTGTTGTTTCCAGACTCTTTAATTGCCATTCTGACTGGTGCGAGATGGTATCTCATTGTGATTTTGATTTGCATTTCTCTAATGATCATGATGTTGAGCTTTTTTTCATATATTTGTTGGTCACAAGATTTTTTTTTTTTTTTTTAAGTGTCTGTTCATGTCTTTTGCCCACTTTTTAATGTTTTTTTTTTCTTGTATATTTGTTTAAGTTCCTTGCAGACTCTGGATATTAGACCTTTGTCAGATATATAGATTGCAAATTTTTTCTCCCATTCTGTAGGTTGTCTGTTCACTCTGATGAGTCTCTTCTGCTGTGCAGAAACTCGTTAGTTTAATTAGATCCCATTTGTCAAATTTTGCTTTTGTTGCAATTGCCTTTGGCGTTTTCAACATGAAATCTTTGCCTATGCCTATGTCTTGAATGGTATTGCCTAGATTACATAAAATTATTTTTAAAGGTGGTGTATGGCAGTGAAGTCTACAGTGACTTTTGTGCTGGAGCTGGTGGCTTGATTCCTGGGTCAGCAGATCTGCCCTGCTACTATTGTACCATTGGTGCCAATGTCAAGAAAGCAAAAATTGCAAGCAATGTCTTGGTATTCATTTGAAAGCAGTTTGGCTTTTGGATCCCCTGAACAGGTCTTGAAGGCCCCCAGGGGTCCTGGGACACACTTTGAAAGCCAGGGGCCCTGGGAACCTGGGACACACTTAGAGAGCCATTCCCTTGGCCACTGCTTAAATGTTTCCCATGATGGTGAGCTCACTCCCCCGAGGCAGCCTATCCACTTCTGGATACTTCCTGACACTGCACTGCCATCTCACTCCCTGGGCCACTGAGCCACCCTCTGGGGCCAAACAGAACTTGATTCTTTTTCTACACAGGAGTTACTTTGGTGGGATCACTCCTCCATCCATCCAAGCTTTCATTCATATAGGCAACCAACAAATATCTGTTTAGTCCCAACGAGATTCTAGATGCAGTGATGGGAGACAGAGATCTGACATTCAAAGATGGCAGAGGTTGCCCTCACGCAGCTCACATTCCACAATCATATGGCCGATGCGGATATTGGGCCCCAGGTGGTGCTTGTCCACATGACTCATGTCTGAAACCTTGTTAAAATGACCACGATCTGCCTCAGACCCGTGCATCGCCCAGCTTGGACAGGGCTTAGAGAGAAACCATGAATACATTAGGAGTCAAAACGACAGCGCTGTTTCTTTCAGGCCCAATCACATTTTCCCTTCAATAACCGCTTTTACAAGGAACTCCACTGCATAATTTTATTTTCATAGTGTAAAGCTTGAGTGTTTTTGAGGACTCAAAACAAACTTAGTGACATATGAAAAAGCAAAAAGAATTTACATATGTCATTTCTAACACGGAATTCTTAATTATGGAACACATCGATGGTCATACTAAGATTTAGTAATATTATGTTATCATGGTGCTTTTGGTAAAGATAATATTAAATATATCATTTATTTAATTTTAGACAGAGTCTTGCTCTGTCGTCCAGGCTAGAGTGCAGTGGTGCAATATTGGCTCACTGCAACCTCTGCCTTCTGGGTTCAAATGATTCTCATGCCTCAGCCTCCCGAGTAGCTGGGACTACAGGTGTGCACCACCACGCTTGATTATTATTATTATTGTTATTTTATATTTTTTGTAGAGATAGGGCTTCACCATGCTGGCCAGGCTGGTCTCAAACTCCCGACCTCAGGTGATCCGCCTGCCCCAGTCTCCCAAAGTGCTGGGATTACGGGCATGAGCCACTCTGCCTGGGCTATTTTTAACAGATGAACATATTTAGTTTTCCTTTGACATGTTAGTTTGTATAATTAGTCATAATCTGAAATTTAATTACTCTTATCCTTAAAGAATGAAAAAAAAACTACTGTAGGGTACACATTAAAAATATAAAATTTGTGTCTAGAAAGTGACAATGTGCCTGACAGCTCTTTATCACACATACACAGACACACCCACACATGCTTGTGCAAACAGACGGGTGTGCACTGTCCCTTTCTTGCTCACTGCACTCCGTCTGTCCCTCCCATGGGTGGCTAGCAGGCCTCTGTTCACACAGAGGTTAGACCCCTGCTGTGTGATACTCCCAGGGTGCCCTGGCTTCGCACTGACAGAGTCTCTCCTCAGCCCCTTCCCTGTGACTTGGCCACTTAGAGCATGTTAAGAGAGACAGTTATGAGTTCTATTTTATATTCCTGAGACTTTACCCCCTTGGCTGTTGTATTTCTCCCTCCCCGCATTTTCAGCTGTGTCCTGTGACACAAACAGGAGCCCATCCTGACATCCGACTGAGCCTCCTCAGAGTCAAGGCACAGTTGGTCCCGCTCCTGCTGTTAATTGTAAGGAAGCTGCAAGGTGATGTGCTCTGTGCTTTGGGCTCAGTGCGCTGCATGAGGTGTAAAACCTTCAGGGGAGAGAGGGCTGATGATCACAGACCAGTGAACGGAAAATATTTGGCTCCTACGATGTTTCCGGTGAAAACAGATGGGGTCAGAGGCACTGACTGCAGGTGACTGCCCACCTGGGGACTTCCCCAGGAGTAACTCAGGAACCAAATTACAGGGTGTCAGGAAGACGGTTCTCTTGGTTACAAGTGGAAACCAAAGTCTCTGCTTTTTGTGGAACCTGATTCCTCTGTGCCACCCTCTTGCCCTAATGGGCACTTACCCTGTCTTTGTTTTCCCGGGGTCTCAGGCCCCTGGAGAGGCATAGGCTGTCCTCTGGACGCTTGGACACACATGTTCACCAACCGTGGTGCCTGGGACCCACAGGCTGAATGCCTGGAAAACCCTCTGCTGTGCTTAGGGCTGCCACATGGTGTGGGCATCCATAGTATTCAAACAACTGGAATTGCAAAGCGTTGGGCTCTGGGCCCTGGACAGGCCTTCCCAGCCACACACACCTCAGGGCTCAGGTACTGTCTGCCCATGTGTCCCAGGGAGAGGGGAGAGGGGAGCCACCACCTTCAAGAGCCGATTCGTCCCCCTCAGACCCATCTTGCCACTTCCCCTGACTGTGGCAGCTGGGCCTGGGGTCTCTGGGGCCCTTGGCGTCTCCCACCTCATGCTCCTGGGCTCCTCATGCCCCTCTCCTCCTTCCGTGCCTCATCCCCTGTAGATCTGCAGGACGCTCAGGTCTCACTCATTTAATAAACTCGCAGCCTCCTGAGCTCCCAGCCTCCTCCAGTGACCCTCTCATCTCCGTCTCCTTCCCAGCCTGGCTCCTCAAGAACTCTTCATGGTCCCTGTCCCATTAAAGTAGCTCTCACAAGGGATGATGGGCTGTGCTGTGCCTCCCGCCCCCTGATAGTCACATGTAGACGTCCCAGCTGCCACTACCTCAGGGTGCGGGTTGGAAACAGGGTCACTGCAGAAGGAACTGGCAGAGACGCGGTCATGCTGGAGTAGGAGGGCCCATCCAATCGGGCTGGTGTCCTCGTAGAAGAAGAAATGAAGGGAAGACGCTGTGAAGAGATACTGAGAGATGGTAAGGAGAGAGGCCTGGACAGAAAGGTCCCTGGTGCCAGAAAGGTTAGGGGCCGCTGTGTTACAGATTTCCTTATCTCCTCCATGACAGCATCAGCCACGTGATGGGAATTAAGTTTTAAGAGGATCACTCCTACAGACGAGTGTCATCCCTAAGAAAGGCACCAGCATTTGCTTGTAGGTGACCAAATGCTGACTGATGGTTCGGAAATACCTGAGAAACCTACAACAGTCTTATCAAATCAGCATCCACTTCCCACACTTTGTGTTCCCGGGTGCTCTTTGCCTTTCTTGTTTCTCCTCTTGTTTTCTTCTGTAGATTTGGGTAAAATGAGAGAGTCCTCATACGATAGTCCAGGTTATATTTTTCATGCGACCACGTGATGAGTTCCATTTTCTGCATCGCTGGTTCCATCTGGTGGTGTGCATGCCCAGTTGAAGAGTCAGCTTGGACCTTGCCTGTTGCGGCAATCTGAGAGCAAATGAGAGCTGGCTGATGGAGGGTCGCGGAGAGCCGATTCAGGAATGACATTGTAGCACATGCTGCACATCAACTTTGTAAATCAGCAAAACGATGAAAGTTCGCAGATAATCAAGTGGTTTTGGAATTAAGATTTGAAGTATAATTGAGGGAAAGCTGCAATTTAAATAATTATTATGCACAAAAGCAGTATATTTAACATAATGATTTTGCAGAGGATTTTGTGTTAAAATTGTTTTAATTAGGAAAGATCTCTGCATCTATTAAAGTACTTTACAAACTGCAAAGAGAAACCGAGATAATCATCCCCCAAAAGCTTAACATCCTTCCTTTTTCTCCACCCCAAAGATACACACCTCAGTAAGATCACTGGCTGTGAGATGAGAGGGAAATTACTTTATTTGATCAAAAAACATACTATACACGATAATTAGGGAGGACCTCTCTGATATGATGGCATTTGAGCAAAACTTTAAAGCAAGTGAAGGAATGTGCCACTTGGTGTATTTTTAATTATTTACTTAGTTTTGAGACAGAGTCTCCCTCACTCTGTTGCCTGGGCTGGAGTGCAGAGGCGATTCTCCTGCCTCAGCCTCCCGAGTAGCTGGGACTACATGTGCCCACCACCACGTCTGGCTAATTTTTGTATTTTTAGTAGATACGGGGTCTCACCATATTGCCAAGGCTGGTCTCGAACTCCTGAGCTCAAGTGATCTGCCTACCTTGGCCTCCCAAAGTGTCGGGATTACAGGCATGAGTGACCATGCCTGGCCGTATTTATTATTATTCTTTTTTAGTCAAGGGCACAGGCTCTGAGGAGGGGGCCTCCAGAGTGCCCAAGGTGCAGCCAGGACAGCAGAGCAGCTGTAAGGCGGCGGGACAAGGCCGGGGGTGGGGACAGAGACTATCATGCAGACTGTAGTAAGTGGGGGAGCCATGGAATTTCATATCTAGATCAGGGCACCTTTAAGAATGACAGAGGGTGCTGTTAGTTTTTTAATTTTTACTGTTTTCTGAGACAGAGTCTCACTTCGTCACCCAGGCTGGAGTGCAGTAGCACGATCTCGGCTCACCGCAACCTCCGTCTCCCGGATTCAAACGATTCTCCTACCTCAGCCTCCTGAGTAGCTGGGATTATAGGTGCTTGCCACCCTGCCTGGCAAATTTTTACATTTTTAGTAGAGACGGGGTTTCACCATGTTGGCCAGGCTGGTCTCGAATTCCTGACCTCAGGTGATCCACCTGCCTCGGCCTCCCAAAGTGCTGAGATTACAGGAATGAGCCGCTATGCCCAGCTGGGTGCTGTTATTAATCGAACATAAACTGGGCCTGACACTAGTAAACTGAAACATAGATGAACTTAACCTATGGGCACTGGTTTCATTCTGAGCGGGAGAACTGGGAACCGTGAGCCGAGACATGGCGTGATATGTCTTCTGTTTTAAAAGGATCACTCTCCTGTGGGAGGCACCGGCCCAAGGCACCGCTCTGCCATGAAGCCAGGGCCAGCCAGACCTGCCCACTCTCTCGCCTCCGCCTCCGCAATACTTTATTTTGTCCACGGGGTGTTTGCCTGGAAGCTGAGTGACTCAGGCCGTGTTGCTGCCATTTCCTTATCGTAGCTGGACGGTTTTGCACCCGAGCCCCACAGCCTGGAGGCAGGGGCTGGGACGCCCTGGAGGCAGAGAAACCTCCTTTGCACTGTCGGAGGCAGCGTGCCTGCCTTGCTGGCCTGGCTAGACCTGTGGCACGCTCCTACTCTGCTCACTCATGTCAGTTTAGCTCATGGCGTACAGGCATCTCTGCCAGCCCCGCAGCAATCTGTTCTGAAAATCAGGTGCTCTGTGCAGGAAACACTCTCTGGAGGCCTATTTCTCGTTATTTTAAAAGGGAAAATTAAGACGCCTTACATGTTAACCACCTCCCCTCCCCAGCCGATGTTTTGTCGGATGATGGAAGCACACCGGGCAAAGCCTGCTCACTTCCTGAAACAATGATAAGAGGAAAGACCAGGTTGTGAAGAGACATGAGTTGCCACTTTGCTTTTGGTTGAATGAAAAAGGGACAGGAGGAGAAACCCCTATGTGTGTGTTTACACTTGCAGGTTCTCAGAGACAGGCGAGAAGCTGTCCACCTGGATTTGCTTGGAGGCACGGGACTGGAGGGAGGCACGGGACTGGAGGGAGGCACGGGATGGAGGGAGGCACGGGACTGGAGGGAGGCACGGGACTGGAGGGAGGCATGGGACTGGAGGGAGAAAGACTGCTAATTTAACAAACATGCATTTCAGTATTATTGTCCTTGCTACAGCAAATAGGAACTATGTAATCAAATAAAACAATAGAATGGCTTATAATAAAAATAAATATTATGTTTGGTTGTATGTCATAGTTTTACAGTTTGATTATTGACTTTATAATTTTTACAGCGGAATGGGTCCAATTTTCTTTGAAAATATTTTTGTTTCTAGAGTTAGGAAATTGTGACCTGTCTTTAGGGGAGTTACATTCTCTATTCGGCTTTCTCTTTTCTTTTCTTTTCTTCCCCTCCCCTCCCCTCCCTTTCCTTTCCTTTCTTTTCTTTTCTTTTCTTTTCTTTTTTTTTTGTTTCTGAGACGGAGTCTCGCTCTGTTGCCAGGCTGCAGGGCAGTGGCGTGATCTCAGCTCACTGCAACCTCCACCTCCCAGGTTGAAGCGATTCTCCTGCCTCAGCCTCCTGAGTACCTGGGACTACAGGTGCCTACCACCACACCCAGCTAATTTTTGTATTTTTAGTAGAGACAGGGTTTCACCATGTTGGTCAGGATGCTCTAGATCTCTTGACCTCATGACCCGCCCACCTCAGCCTCCCAAAGTGTTGAGATTATAGGCATGAGCCACCGCGCCCGGCCTATTCAGCTTTCTACTATTTGTTGGCTTTAACAATTAAAGCAATCTAGTTATTGCAAGTCTGTTATTTTCCATTCTTACTACGTTTTTAACCTTATTTATCATACATTACTCACTTCCATCGATTTCTGTCAGCTCCTGGGCTCTCCACTTTGTCTGATGTATGTTTATGCTTTTGTATCAGTGTGATGCATTTACCTTGTTTTTCTTTATAATAAAGTTGAAGATCCAGTGCCATTTGTCCTTCCTTATTGTTCTCATTTTATTTTAATCCTAATGACTTTAACAATTATGTTTTCAAGTTCAATAAATAATCCTGTTGGGATTTTAATTGAAATTGCGTTATCTCTATAAATTACCTAGAGCAGATTTATCATCTTTCCCTTTAACCAGAAACATAGTCCATTTCTCCATTTATTCAAGTCTTTTCTCATTTCTTACTTTTAACACTCATAGATTTCAATTTTCATAAGGTTCTTATACTTTTCTTCCATATTTAGCCCATCATTGATTGTTAAAAATACATTTTGCCACTTTCTTTAAAGTATTCATTTTTTATTTCCTTTTCATGTCCTTGTATTATCAATAATTTGTATTATGGCACTAATTATATTAGGGGCAAAGGTCATCTACATTGTCCTTTCCTTTCCTGGGAAGACCTGTAGTATTTCTTCATTAAGCTATCTTGTTTAAAAAATATATTAAAAAAGAGAGTATAGCTGTCTTGTTTAAAATAAAAGAACTATATATATATATATATGAGTATAGCTGCCTTGTTTAAAAAATACTTGGTTTTTCCTTCATTCCTTCATAACATACCTATAGACTATTTTATGCCAGATACTGTTCTGGGAAAAGGCAGTGAACAGAAGACATGAAAATCCCTGTCTTTATTGAGCTTACATTTTATTATGCTGTGAATTAACCTTTTCTATTTAAAAATTTTAAAAATAAGATGAGTAATTTTATCACGTGCCTTTTCTGAATGAACTTAAAATGATAAGGCTCACAGGTGGGGAACCCAGCAGAGCCCACTGGTCATGGATGCCACGCTGTGGGCCTCCAGGCTCCAACCAGAAACTTTAAAATAAAGCTTTACACCTGATAAAGAAGCAGTTGGGAGGACAGATGTATCATAAAAATTGTATTTTACTGGAAAGGAAGAAGCCCAGGGCAGCTGCCATTGATTAGTTAGCTGTGTGATTTGGGCAAATCATGGTATCATGGTGGGAACTTGGTTAGTTTTCCTCTCTGCAGAACGGTGCAATTGAACTAGCTTTATTCATTTAGTTATTTAAAATAAGTATGTATGCCTAATAGACAATTTCCACAGATCCTTTCAGCTCTGGAAACTCTATGATTTACATGTGACAAATGCTGAGGAGGGCAATGTTAATTTTTTACATAATTTGTTCCATGATTAATGTTACTTTCTTAATAGAAACACACTCAATTTTATAGCCATCTGCCTTTACATTCTTTTATTTGCAAAAGCTGGATAAGAGAAACATGCATGCCTGATATCCTTCAGTTAGCAAATGTGAGGTATGGAGCATTTGGTCAAGTTGAGGGCTATTAAAAATTTATGCATATTGTCAAAAATTCTTGCACGAATGTGAAAATGCCCATCTCTAGAGTTCGCAGTGATTTAGAAAGCAGAGCTACTACAATGATCCATCTTTCCCCTGAGGTCCGACACTGAGCTTCAACGGGCCTCACCATTTCAGACTCACAGGACAGAGATTTATCTGTGTTTCATCAAGTATGAAAAATACGTGGACGGAGGGGTTTCCAGCCGGTCCCCCCCAAGTCATCCAGTCACCTCCATTAATGTCAGCAGGCTCATAAATTTTTCCTGCATTCTAAAGAAAGCAGCTTGTGCCACTGCACAGAAGCCTCCAAAGGTGGCAGTTGCTGCCTATAAATTCACTTACACTCAATAAAGGCAACTGACTGCACATGGACTTAATTACCATGGCCCTCCTTGGGAAACTGAGGGGCTCACTATTTCTCAAAGGAGAGGAGGAAAAAGTGGTATGCGAAGCAAGGCAACCTCTTAGCGGCACATTACAAAATCTGATTTACTCATTGATGTTTCTACTTATTACCGGGATAGTCTTAGCAGTTATCACTCAAGACCGAAGCGTCCTTCTTGATTTGAAAGTATTATCTTGAATTCTACTCAGGCTTGAATCCTACAGGAACCTCCCTATCCAACTTTTTTTTTTTTTTTTTAATTTTATTAAAAGGAACAATATCTTACTCAGCACACAATTGGCTATTTTGGTTCTGGTTACTCTTCTACTCAGAAAATGAGATGCATGTATTATTTTCACCTTTCTTAAATATTTACTTGTGTAGAAAAATGAATACCCAGGGAAGAAGAGAGTACCTTAGGAAGGGATGGAAAGATTCTCCCGTTCAAAGGCACTGTCATCCCTTTCTCTTCACCGACCCATCATTCAAAACCTGCGCCATCATTCACCCAGCAACCCCAGCAACCCCTCCTCACTGAGAGGAACAGGTCATTCCCTTTTCTAATTCAGGAATCCAGAAAGCTTAGGAAAACAAACACAGGAGAAAAATTAGGTTAGCAAAATGTTCAGTCATCTACATTTGAATTCACTTCTTATGCACTACTTTTGAAAAGAAGTAATCTTTTACAAGTAGAAACAAGAGTCAGTTGAAGAAAAGGACAACTTTAAGGTCTAGAGGCAAACTTTGAAGATCCCCCAGCCTTATTTGATCAAGTGCTAAATGAATATTTATCACGTTTACAAAACACAAAGGCCTGTTTCTGCTCAAAGCAGCACATACATGTTGACATACGTCTCCAAACAACACAGAAATTAAGAGCTTGCTAGAACAAACCGAATGGCTCTACATCCAAAGAACAGCTCTGTCCTCTGCCGCAGATGCGTTAAGTACTGTAAAGAACATTCCCAAGTCCTCTTACTTCCCCAGCTACAGTGACTGCAGCAGAGATGCAATAGATTTGAGGTCCTCCACTTTCCCAGGATAGACCAATTCTAATTTTTTTTTTTTTTTTTTTGAGACAGAGTCTCACTCTGAGGTTGGAGTGCAGTGGTGCAATCTCAGCTCACTGAAACCTCCGTCTCCTGGGTTCAAGTGATTCTCCTGCCAAAGCCTCCTTAGTAGCTGGGATTACAGGTGCCTGCCACCACACCTGGCTCATTTTTTGTAGTTTTAGTAGAGACGGGGTTTCATCATGTTGGCCAGGCTGGTCTTGAACTCCTGACCACAGCTGTCTCGGCCTCCCAAAGTGCTGGGATTACAAATGTGAGCCACCGTGCCCAGCCCAGTTTTAATTTTTTAGTGGTGTCCTTCCCCTCTTTAGAGTGATTCTCTGTCCTGGATGGCATGCAGCGGGTAGCAGTGACTGCTTAGCCCACGGGTTCTTCAGGTCATGCCCCATTGGCAGCAGCAGGGATCTCGTTTGTCACTTGGATTCCAGTGGGATGGACAGAAAAGCACAATAGAGGGTATACTGGGACCCAAGGGTGCAACCTGGAACAGCCTACGGGTCCATAAAGAGAAAATCTATTCAGTGCATTTGCCAAAGAGCCCTGAATCTGTCTTTCAACATGACTTGGCGCCTGGATAAACCAAGAGAGCCTAGAGTTGCTGGATGTTCTTAATTTGTTTTACTGTGATGACTGACATCAAAACCTGCAATTTCACGCGAGCGTGCACCTGTCCCTAAGGCCTCAGTGAATAATGCCTGGACCTTAAGTTCTCATCCCACCTCTTCCTCCATTCAACCTAATATATTTTCCACCAAAGCAAACAGTAGAAAAAGTTATTTGCCTTCTCATATGAGTAACTTATACATGGTTCACATCTCTACAGATCACAGCTGCTTTTGAGAATTTACTAAAAATATAATTACACAAGGAATTCAAAATAATGAGCCTCTAACTCACCTCTCTGTATGTGACCATCAGTCTCCCTCTGTCTTTCTAAAACCTCTTTTTTCATGCTGAAAGTAATTCACGCTCCATGCAGAAAACGGACTATAAAGGGAAAGAATACACACAGCCATGGTCCTCAGAAGATATCTATTGTGAACCTTCAGGTGGCTTCCTTTGATGTCCTTAGAAGTCCTCAGAGAGAACAATTCTGAACTTTCTCTTGAGAAACAATTCCAGTTTTACACAATGCTCGCGTTTCAAAAAGTCTTTACTCACCTAGATTGTAGTTCTCAATCTGACAGTAACTAGGCAGGTTTTTAGCCAAGTTACCCGACTTTTCTGAGTCTGCTTTGTCATCTATAAAATAATTGGGGCAAGCCACAGCCAGCTTTCTCAAATCACGCGATTCTTCTCCTTCTCTCTTTCTCCCCTCCTCTGTCTTTTTCTCTTTTCCTTTTAACTACACAGAACCATCACTGAGCTCTGCATGAAGATGCTAAGAAGTAGGAGAGCGGCAATTAGGAGTCCGGAAAGACCCTGGTTCCCAGGCAGCACCTAGTGAGCCATGTGACTTTGTGCAACCACCATCTGTTTCCAACAAAATGCTGACCACCTACCACTCCTCTGCAACACGTGGCTGAGGACATTTGTGCTGGCATCCTCAGAAGGAGGAGACCCACTTGGTGTTGTGGGAATCAGAAACCTGAATATTAATTCCAGCTTCACCTGTTACGAGCCATGAGCCCTGAAAAAGCCACTGAGTATGTCTAAGCCTTGGGTTCCCATGACAGCTTTCTGGAGCAGCACCTGGTGCCGTCCCCTTGTCTAGCAGGAGCAGTAGAGAAATGCAAGTTCATCTGAGAGAAAGGACCAGCTTTTAAAGGCGTGACTAGTGAGGGGAGGTGCTGCAGACCTGAGAGCTCGGAGATACTAGCAGGGAGAGCACCAGGCTGGAGTGGAGGGAGGAATGTGAAGATGTGACATTCTGTCCATTGCCCGAAGCTCTCTGGACAGTGAGTATGGTCCCTCTCGCTATTTGCGAATTAGCTCTCGAGTTCGACTGGCATCTACTGGGAAGATGACAGACAAGGAATCCGGAGGTCTCCCCAGGTCCCCCAAGCCTTTGAATGACAAAGCTGAACTCGCAGAACTGTACACTGAAAGCGGAGAAGTTTACTGCATTTAAGCTGTATCTTAATTTTAAAAATGAAAAAAAACCCAAAAAACCAAAAAAACAATGAAGCATTTCAAGACCTCCTCCAGAAAGAATGTGCATTTGCTGGCAATCTGGAGGCATGCCCTGGAGACTCAAGCATACTGCGTGCTGTTTTTTTCTTTTCTTTTCTTTTCAGTTTGCCTGCCCTGTTATTATCCCCTCGGCTGCACGCCCACCCCCACCACTGACAGCCCTTGCTCTCTGCGCCTCCACCACCAGCCAGTCTCTCCTTTTGTAGGTTGGCAATGCAGCATTTGAGCCACAGAAGCTGTGTACAGCTGTGAATACAAAGGCCCCAGACTCCAGAATAAAAACATGGGGTACTATAGATATGGGAAACATCCAAATTGCAAGTCATTTATTTGAGAATCTGATAGACTTTCTATAGGTTTAACATGATTACTGAGGGTGTATCTTGTGCCATATATTGTTCTAAGGGCTTTATAGTTACAAATCTATATTACTCTACCTATGAGGTAGGTACTATTACTATCCCTACCTCCTTTTTGAGATGAGGAAATGGAGGCACAGCAAGGTTAAATAACTGGCTCAAGGTCACACAGCCTGCAAGTAATAGAGCCGGGATTTGAACCCAGGCAGCCTGGCTCTAGGGCCTCTGCTCCTCTGCACGTGTGTGGCATTTGCAATGCATTTGTTGATTAGAGATACAGAAGACACCATCACATCACAAGGCTGAAAGCAGTGGCTGGTCTACACCCTCAGTCAGGCTCGTGTGCTGAGGACCCTGACAACCTCAAGCCCCCGAGTTTTCCCAGGTCACCCCACTTCTGACTGATTATGTGTTGGCTTAAAAGATGGAATGTGGCTACCTAATTTACATCACTTTCAGATTCCTCAAGCTTATGTGAGTTAAAAGGAGTCTGCTAAAATTAGACTAGCAATGCCCCTCGGCCAATGCCAGAGCTGGCACCTGATGGGAGTGGGGTAGAGGGTGGGTGTTTACTCCCTCTGCACTGAAGAATGAGCTGGAAGTCAGGCATATTTTCAACGAATGAAGTAACAAGCGTAGGTGGTGGAGAAATGGCAATGGTCCACAATAGTGCAATTTGGAATTTTCACTTGGAAAGATCGTGAGGCCTAGAATCAGTCCCAGGGTCCAGAGATGACAGCCACTCACGTGACTCCGAAGCCCATGGGGAGATAAGGAGAGGCTGCTGCATCTTCAGGGGCAGGAGCCCACAGTCCCGAGGCTGGCTGTGGGCCACGGAGCCCACCTGGCCTTCAGGCTTCTTTGTTATCACCCCAAGGGGCTGGATGAAGTTACAGCTGAGACCCCTTTATGATACTTTAACGTGAAGCTTATTGATACATCCTGAGACCTAGATGGCAGTTCAAACCGTGAGAAAAACCAATCAGAGCAAGACGTTTTCTGATAACAAGTGTACCCATGACTGCTTTGTCCAACATGGGAGCCACTAGCAACAAGGGACCATCTAAGCTTAAATTTAAATGAAGTAAAATGAACTGAAATTAAAAATTCAGATCCTCAGTCACCCCAGCCACCTTTCAAGTGCTCAGTGGCCACATGTGGCCAGAGGCTACCACACCAGACAGTGCACATCAAGCACGTTTCCACCACTGCACAAAGTCCTATTGCACAGCCCTGGTCTGGACAAATACAAACGTCTGTAATTTCCTCCATCGTTAAGAATGCTATTCATGAGTGAAAGGGATTATGACGCTGTTGAGAGTTGTAGCAGACACTGAATAATGATCCTTAAAGATACTGAGTGCGAATCCCCAGGGTCTGTAAATGGTCTTGCATATGGAAAAAGGGGTCTTGTAGATGTGATTAGATCCATGAGAGGGGGAGATGATTGGGGATTAGTCAGGTATGTCCTAAATGCAGTCTTAAGTGTCCTATAAGAGAGAGGTAGAGGGAGATTAGATGCACATAGAAGACGACGAGGTGATGTAACCACAGAAGCAGAGAATAGAGCGATGTGACCACAAACCAAGGAATGCTGGAAGCCCCCAGAAGCTGGCAGAGGCAAGGAAGGGAGCTTCCGGAGGGAACACAGCCCTGCCAGCACCTTGATGTCAGTCTCCCAACCTGTGAACTGAGAGAAAACAAATTTCTACTGTTTTAAGCCACCAAGTTTGTGGTAATTTGTTACAATTCAATAGTAAACCAATACAAGGGTTAAATTAGTCAATGTATAAAGCACTTCAAATTCCTGGTGTAGAATTGTAGAATGAGTGCTCAGTAACTACGAGTCTCTATTATTATTATTATTGAATACACACCTAATGTGTCCAAACACCAAAGTGGTTCTAATTACAGGGAAGGCCAGGGGCGGGGTACAGGAAAGGAGCCCACACTTGAGTTGTGACTCTGGGAGGAGGAGACAGGGCCAAAGGTTTAAGTAGAGGGCATCAGTGTTTGCTTGATGAACAACTGAAGCGCCTCCAAACCCAAAGCATGTTCCTTAAATTGCAATATTTGACAAAAATAGCTATCTCAAATTGTTTATTCAGTACAAAGAAAAATAATCCAACTATCACACTATCTGGAAAATTCTAGGTCTATAGAGCTTAAGTATGAAGCAAGAGAAAACACACCGGCATGGAGGCAGGACGTAAAATCCAAGAGAATTAACTAAAAAACTACAAGAACTAATCTGGGAATTCACTTAGGGATGCACAAACTATATACAAGTCTGCAACCAATCACAAGGAAAACACTGGAAGAAAATCTCATTCAAAACAGAAAATATACACATAAAATGCATACTCTCAGCAAGTAATTTGTGGGGCCCAAGTATTTTATTTGCATCACCTCATTTGACCCCATAGAGTCAGAGAAGTGATACTCAGGGGCTCCCAGCCAGCAAGGGGGCGTTCGCTGGCAGAAACCGTGCAATGGGCTGCTGGGACAGTATCGTTTTTCTCACTGTTGCTTTCTTTTCCTCTCTTTCTGGCTTTCCTATAAGCCAGTTTAAAAAAAAAAAAAGAAAGGCCGGGCGCGGTGGCTCACGACTGTAATCCCAGCACTTTGGGAGGCTGAGGCAGACAGGTAACCTGAGGTCAGGAGTTTGAGACCAGCCTGGCCAACATGGTGAAACCCCGTCTCTACTAAAAATACAAAAATTAGCTGGGCATGGTGGCAGGTGCCTGTAATCCTGGCTACTCGGGAGGCTGAAGCACGAGAATTTCTTGAACCTGGGAGGCAGAGGTTGCAGGGAGCCGAGATCGCACCCCTGCACTCCAGTCTGGGCAACAGAGTGAGACTCTGGCTCAAAAAACAGAAAAAGGCAAATGATAAACTGGGAAGTCATTATTGCAATAATTCAAAAGGCTTTGGTGTCTATAATACATATATAACTACATTTTAGAGATCACCTAAAGAAAAGAAAAAAAAACACCCAAAAGGGAAGCGGATAAATGACTGGGCATTTTACAATGCTTGTGACAAATAAATCAAAAGATTCTTTAACCTCCCTATTAATACAACGCACACAAATTAAAAGATGACTGAGATACCATTTTTCTTTTATCAATTTGGTGAAATATTTAAAAAGATCATAATCAATTAATTAACTAGTGCATCTCCATGCAATCGAAAGTGAGGCCATCAAAACAAAGATGGTTTTCTTTGGAAAAATATTTTAAGGACAAAGGAAAAGTCAATGTTAAATTTTTACAAATTGGAGAAAGGATTCCTAAAACTGTAATTAAAATATATATGTGAAAGAAAAGGACTGGAAGGAAATTTATCAAAAAATTTCATGGTAGCGATCGTTACATCCTCACAGATTATTTCAATTTTCCTCTTTATGCTCTATCTTGTGAATGCTCTACAGTGATCACTACTTTTAACATCGGGGAAAAAAACTTCATGTACAATAATGTAAACATTGAATTAAAAAACAAATAACCCCTTTTGGCAACTATAAGTGCTAATTCAATGAGATAAGCATAAGTATTCCGAATCGTGGGAGTGCATATTAACTGTAGCTTTTAAGAATTTGTTGAGCCGTCATTGTGTGTCCTATTGGAATTTATCCTGAGGACTGGCCATGTTTCATGTTTCAAAAGACAATATTTGCTTTTTATTTGCCTTTGATTTAAAAAAGCAAGGAAAGGGATTTTATCAAAGTCAATCAGATAAGTGTAATCTAATTAAGGAAAATAAATTCACTCTTGACCTTCCATTATTTCAAAAAGAGGCATTTTTACATCTTTGTGAAGTCTGCACAGCACACCCACGAGGATAACTCTAACTGGCCTCCAAACTGTCAGGTCAAGGACACCGGATAAAGTGTTCTCAAGGGACAGGCCAGTGAGGGTTGGATCTTCAAAGGGTGCTCATAAACCCTGGGACAACTGAGAAGGCGCTCCCGGGATGACATCCAGAGCTGCTCCCGTCTCCCATGACCCTGCCAGGACCTCAGGTGGGGAAGCAACTCACATCCATGGCCAGCCCTGTCTCCCTACCCTTTGGTCAAAAGATGGTTGCCACGGGTGTCCAAGGTATTATATTCATTGACGTTTCTAAAATCAGGGTGTCTTAAAAACGTAAAATCAACCCAAATAGATGGCCTTTCTCTTTCCTTACATATATGTTTTAGTGAGGGTTTTTATTATAAATATAAAAATAACACTTATTTTCTCTACTTCTAACAGTAGAGAAAAATATGAAACAAAAAGAAAAATATGAAATACCACTCTAGCCCCTAGAAGTAGCCATGCTGACAGTTTCTGGTGTATCCTTCCTGAAGTTTCCATCCATGTGCAAATATATATTTATTTTATTTATTTATTTTCTGAGGTGGAGTCTTGCTCTGTCATCCAGGCTGGAGTGCAGTGGTGCATTCTCGGCTCACTGCAACTTCCAGCTCCTGGGATCAAGCAATCCTCTCGCCTCAACCTCCTGAGTAGCCGGGATTACAGTCACCCGCCACCAAGCCCAGCTAATTTTTGTATTTTTAGTAGAGATGGGGTTTCACTATGTTGGCCCAGGCTGGTCTCAAACTCCTGACCTCAGGTGATCTGCCCACCTCAGCCTCTCAAAGTATTGGGATTACAGGTGTGAGTCACTGTGCCCGGCCTGCAAACATAGATTTAATAAGTTAAATGTGTTTGTGAATATATATACACATATATACACATATATACTATATATACACACACACATATATACATACATATATATAAATATTTTAGCATATTTGGGGTTACAGTTGTACATAGTGCTGTCAACTTGGTTTTGCCACTTAGTAATAAATTAGATTTTACCCTGTCTATATGAAAGTAAAGAATCATTTCATTTACAGAAAATATATTTTTGAATACCTATTCTTTGACACACGAGAAAATGGGGGAAGTTCCTGATAAGGGAAATTCATGAACATTGAGCACACAGCATATAATCCTTGTTAGCTATGGAAAGGACAGTTTTAGGTGTACACCAAAGTGATTTAATCAGAAGACTTAAATCTTTTGAAACAATGCCTTTCTACCTGCATTTCCATGATTGCAACTGCACAAAATCATCCCAAGTATATTTTCTCCAGACCCAATTACGTAATTGAATAAGAATGAAAACCTGTAATACCATTGGCTTGCACCATTCACTGCTTATTCATGAAATTTATATACCAGTTCCACCCTGCCAGCAGGCACAGTCTTAATGGGACCTGCAGTTTACATGGGAGGGGGGCATCTGAGTGAGCAGCAGCCACAGTCTGGGAGAAACGGGAGTGGCCCACACTTAAGAGGTCTAAGCACCCTTCATCTGTTCACAACTCTGTGAAACAGGGACGATTCTTGTCCTCATATCACAGATGAGAAAACCTACGCACAGAGAAGCTAAGTGACTTGCCCAAGCTTACACAGCCATTTTGCAGGAAGCAATGACTCCAGTTTGCATTCCTAATCATTGTGCCAAACTGCCTGGAGGAGCAAAGTGGAGGGGCTCTCAGAGCTCAAGGAGGAGACAGAAGGAACCTGGGAGGGAATGGTCAGGGGGCTTCCATCACAAGTCACTCTCAACTTGAACAACAATGCAGTGGGGCAGCACGGTGAGGGAAGGAAAGAGAGGAGTGAGGGTGGGGACCCTGAGTCCTTGGGACCCATCCTGTAAGGGCCTCAGTCAAAGAGCGGGGTGAACGTTGAGACCGTAGCGGAAGCCCCGGAGTGGCTGAGGAGAATCTGTGAACTTCGAGGCGGTGCTCATCTTCCCACCTGAGCAGCATTTTCGATGGTAGCAAAATGGAGGGGACCTGATGGATAGGCCCCTAAGACATGGGCCTGGCGCCACCTATGTTCATGGGGGAGAACCAGCAGCCAGCAGAGCTGGGCTCAGACCTAAGAGGCTTGGACTGTGGGTGGCCAGTGCCTGGAGACAAGTGGCAGAAACCACGGGCTGCAAAGGAAGCCCCCAACAGACCAGGTGGGCCGGACCAGCACAGCCACACATGGCTGCAGAAACCCACCAGGGGCTGGGTGCGGTGGCTCACGCCTGTAATCCCAGCACTTTGGGAGGCCAAGGCGGGTGGATTACTTGAGGTTAGGAGTTTGAGACCAGTCTGGCCAACATGGTGAAGCCCTGTCTCTACTAAAAATACAAAATTAGCCTGGTATGGTGGTGTGCACCTGTAATCCCAGCCACTCGGGAGGCTGAGGCAGAAGGATCACTTAAACTTGGGTGGCGGAGGTTGCAGTGAGCCGAGACACATCACTGCACTCCAGCCTGGGTGACACAGCGAGACTGTCTCAAAAACAAACAAACAAACACAAAACAAAAAACCACCAGGGTATGAAATGGTGTGCCTGGCACTCTTTGCCCCAGCTGCCAGCTGTTAGTGTAAGGATATGGAATTTCCTTTTACAGTCAGATGCAGTAAGGAGAAGAAAAATGGGGCAAGATTCTTGAGAAAGAGACATTTAAATTGACTTCAGATTTACCCACGAGAGACAGTTAACCTGAAAGAGACTACTTGAAACCAGAAGAGACAAAGTCCCCTATAATTGGCAAATGCAAGTCTTCCCTCCCCCACTGCTTTTTAAAATTATTTATTTATTGTCTTTTTTACTGTGACCCATTTTTGATGAAGATGCAAGTCTTATACCATGAGCAGGAGTGGGAGTCTGAGAACGATGGTAGTGATTGGAAAACTGGGTTTTGGTATTCTGGATAACAGAACATGATTATTTTAAAGAAGGAAAGCATTGGTATTTTTGCTGATACACTACCATTACCGTGATATATTTCTAACAGCTTTATGGAGGCCTGAGTGATATACAATAAACTGATCATATTTCAAGGATAGAATTTTATAAGTTTTGACAAATGTATGCTCTCATGAAACCATCCCCAGAAAGCAAGGAGGAAAGTGATGGAGAAAGGAGGGCTATGTGCACATCGATACCATCTGCTCAATTAACGCAGCCCTCTGTCTCCATTCATCATCATCAGTACAGAATTTACACAACATCAAATTCCTCATTTTAAATACCCCCTCACTCAAAATATCCCATTTTGCTATAAAATATCTCTGATAAATAAGACATAGAAAGAAAACCTCACAAATGTAATCAATTTTGAATTTTTAAAAGTCATCACTTTAAAAATTGTATTGTAGGAAAGGATGGAACTCTCAGTCAAAAGCATGTCATCGTTATGCCAAACATTCGTGAAGAAACTTTGGTATAAAACTGAAGTATCATTGAGGAGATAGTGTATTAGGATCCCACATAAAGTTAATACAAGAAGTTTATAGTACTTTAGATTTTTGTAAATCACTGTAAAAGTAATTGACATGTATTAGATACCTATTGCTGCATAACAAGTCATTCCAAGCCTTAGCAGCTTGAAACAACAAACACATATTGTATCACAGTTTCTGTGGGTGGGGAACTAGATGTGGCTCAGCTGGGCACCTCTGCTTCAAGGTCTCTCACAAGGCTGCCATCAAAGTGCTGGCGGGGACTGTGGTCTCATCTGATGGCTCACTTGGGTCAAGGGGATTCACTTCCAAGTCTATGCCTGTGGTTGGTGGGTAGCATTTAGTTCTCAGGCTGCTGGAGGGGGGCCCTCAGCTTCTCAATGGCTGTTGCTCGGGAGCCTCCCCCAGCTCCCTGCCATGTGGGCCTCTCCACTGGGCAGCGGACACTATGGTGGCTGACTCCTCTAAGCCAGCAAGGGAAAAGGCAAGTGAGAGAGCAGGAAAGGCAAGCAGGATGAAGGTGATATCCCATCACTCTAGCCGTATCCTTGTCTTTGGAAGTGAGTTACTAGGTATACCTTACACTTCAGGGGAGGGATCACTGGAGGCCAGCTTAGAGGCTGCCTGCCACAGATATCTTTTAATAGAATCTTTTGAGAGAAAGTTCGATTTTTCTACTGCCAACATTTAAATTCTTTGGTCCTGATGAGCTAACCACAGTTGGCGTCAGAACATCTCGAGACCTGATGTGATATGATGCAATACCCCATCAAGAAAACAGATGGGCAAGTCTGCCTTCTATGGCTCCTGGGATTTATCATAACAATCTGCCCTCTTTTCTTCCCTTCTTGAAATAAAATTGATTTACAAAACTCTTCTAATTAGGTTACCAACAAAGTGTTCTGCTGTGTAGAAAAATTCTCTGATGAATACCATTTAAAAATCATCTTTTGTAAACAAGTTTTAACTCATTTAACGTTTCATTTAAGAGCATTAAAGAACACCCTTAAATATGAATACGTTCGGAGCCTTGTCCCCAAAACTACCTATCTACCCATTTGATAAAGTTTGGATGCCCCCTCCAAATCTCATGTTGAAATGTGATCCCTAGCGTTGGAGGTAGGGCCTGGTGGGAAGTGTCTGGCTCATGGGGGCAGATCCCTCATGGCTTGGTGCTGTCCTTGCTATAGTGAGGGAGTTCTTCCAAGATCTGGTTGTTTAAAAGTGTGTGGCACCACCCCCCACTGCCAACCCCGCACTCTCTCTTTTGCTCTTGCTCTTGCCATTTGACACACCTTCTTCTGCATCACCTTCCACCATAAGTTGAGTTAAAGCTCCCCAAGGCAAACAGGAGCAGATACCAGCACCATGCTTCCCATAAAGCTTGTAGAGCCTTGAGCCAATTAAGTTTCTTTTCCTTAGAAATTATCCAGCCTCAGTTATTTCTTTATAGCAATGCAAGAACTACATAACACACCATCATTTCAAGGAAACCTGGTGGCCAGGTGTCAAGTCCCAGGAATCAGCAGCTGCCTCAAAGCATTATGACCGAGAGGGACCATGATCGAGAATCTCAAGCTTCTTACAAGTAGAGAGGCTGGCTAGATGCCAGAAGGGAAGGTTGTTTCTGGGTCCCGTGGCTTTCAGACAGACCTGGCATGTGAAGTCCTGCCATCCTGGGGCTATGTCATGCACCCATTATATTCCAAGCCATGTGGTCACAGAGGCACTATGTGGGCCGTTATTCCATATTTAAAAAAATTAATTTCTGAATTCTTAGCCTTGGCATTTCACACTTCTAAAACGAAGCCAAGAAAACTTATATCAATATGCTTCTGTGCTTAAAAACATACAATAACCTCAGACACTAAAGAACAGACTGCCTGGACATATCACGATGTAGCTCATGTTCACCTGCATTCAATGAACCAATGCCGGATCTGGTCTTGAAGGTTCTCCTTGATGTCCAGGCCTTCAATCAACTTTAGGTCATTCTTGATGGTAACCAGGGCGTCCCTGTAGTCCTCTTCATGCTTCATCTGCACCTCGTTCCGCAGGCGGTCCACCTTTTCAGCCTGGATTACTGTAGCACTGACTTCATTAAAGAGAGGAGGTGGATTCTGAAAATATATACAAACAAAAAGATTTGAGGTCATAAAAGTTACAGAGCTGGCAAAAATATCAGAAACTGAACAAATGTGTTAATATCTTCCATAGTGTCCTAGCAAAGGCAAATAAGAAATACAAGCGTCCAGAGGAAGCAAAGCTAACTGAGTGCATTTACTCAGTGTATTTAATCCAAAGCCCCTGACGTAATGCTTTATGTTCTTTTGTTTTGAAGTTTTCAGCTTCAATATGTTTGAGGTTTCTCTCTTGTCAACAACATAGATCTGGATTTAAAAAACTCAATCTGAGAATTATAGAAAAGAAAAATTTTATTCATTGTATAGAAGAAACATTTGGAGATAATCTTCTTAAGTTTCTTATCTAACACACTTTCTTGTTTTTTTTTTTTTTTGTTTTGTTTTTTCCTTTCCTACCTTATGCTGGATTTATGGAGTTAGTTTTGTTCATTCTTATCATGTAGTGATTTAAAAATTATACATCTTATTTTAATCTTCTACTGGTTATCTTAAAATTTTAACATGTTACTTAACATCTATATTTCTATCTGTCTAGAATTTATCATAATCTAGAGCGTCTTTGAACAAGTATAGGATCTATGCATGTGTTCACTTTTCTTCCCACAACCTCTCATTTTATAATATCATAGACTGTAATTAATTTTGAAAAGATGTGTTTACATTTAACTATGAGATGTCCTGGTTTCTCTGTTTACCCTTTGCATCATTCCATTTTTGCACTGCTATAAAAGAATACTGGAGGGTGGGTAACTTATAAGGAAAATAAGTTTATTTTGGCTCATAGTTCTGCAGGCTGTATGAGAAGCATGGTGCCAGCATCTGCTTGGCTTCTGGTGAGGCCTCAGGAAACTTACAATCATGGCAGAAGATGACAGGGAGCCAGTGCCTCACGTGGTGAAAGGGAGCAAGAGAGAAAGAAGGGGAGGTCCCAGATTCATATAAAAAACCAGATCTTGTGTGAACTGAGAGAATTCGCTTATCACCAAGGAGATGGTGCTAAGCCATTCATGAGAGATCTGCCCCCATGATCCATCACCTCCCACTAGGCTCCACCTCCAACATTAGGAATCACATTTCAACACGAGATTTGGAGGGGACAAACATCCAAACCATATGACCCTTGTTCTTCTTTTTTGTCTTCAGTTTTCATTTTGCTGAAGTATGTCCTTGAGTGTAACTTTCAGAATGAATATGTACAGCCATAAATATTATAAGGACTTGCATTTCTAAGGATTTGGTCCCTCCCACTTCATTTGGTCCCTCCCACTTGAATGGCATTTTGGTAGTTCCTTTGAGGAATTCTACTTCTAATATGTCGAGTTTCCAGCTCCTTTTTTGCAAACGGAACTGTTGTTCCTTTGCAAGTAAGCTGTTTACCTCCCTGAAAGTATTTATAATGCTTTACTCTTAAGAGTTTTGAAAGTTCATCAAAATGTATCTAGGTGTAGACATTTCTTCATTCATTGTATTCTCCTTTGGTAGGTCTATTCAATATAAAGAATTACCTTCAACTCTTCAAGTTTTCCTTCTATTATTTCTTTCTCTCCATTTCCTTGTCTGCAGTAAACATTAGATAAATGCCAGACCACCAGATTGATCTTTCATGACTCTGAGCTTTTATATTTTCCATTTGTCTATTTGCACTAGGTGATAGTGCAAATAGGAGAAAAAAATCACCATGTTATAGTGCAGATAGGAGATTTCTTTAGCTTTATCTTCCAGAACCAATTTGATTTTCAGTTATGTGTACCATTTGGATTATTTAAATTTTGGAGTGGTTACTGTTGTTGTTTTAATTTTGGGCATGCTCTTATATTCCCAGAATAGTTTCTTATTTTATACTTGTTCCTTTCTTATTTTTTGTAGTCACTATGGTGAACATTATTGTGATTCTTGTCATTAGGACAGGCTGCACCAATAGCTAAGTGGGTGAAATCCAGGAATACTAGGGAGCTCTGGAGTAAAGAAATGTCCAAGGGTAAGAGAACAACGTTAAAGTCCATTTTGAAAGCTGTGAAACAAGAATATGACAAAATTCAAGACCCTGTTTACAAAAGACATTAGCAAAACTATAAACTTAAATCAATTACTTCGAAAAAATCATTATCTTAAAGATTCAATTCATGTCTTGAACTAAAATTTTGAATGAATTAGTTAAATGTAACACAAATGTACATACACATATACACACACTCTCAAAGAAATACCTATGAACCTCTGGAGGTGGGAGGGATTTCACAATGAAGATGTTAAAATACAGTGTCCACTCACCCCGTAAAGTCAGTGAAAAGAGAAAAGGAAACCACATATATCATACTTTGTAAATATATGCATTAGAAAATCCTAAGGAAATTTGAGCCAATTTTCTAAGTTTAGTAGAATGAGAACAAACAACTTTTCTTTTTTGGAGACAAAGTCTCACTCTGTCACCCAGGCTGGAGTACAAGGGCACAATCTCAGCTCACTGCAACCTCTGCCTCCTGGGCTCACGCAATCCTCCCACCTCAGCCTTCTGAGTAGTGGGAGTACAGGTGCACACCACCACACTTGGGTGATTTTTTATACTTTTTGTAGAGATGGGGTCTTGCCGTGTTGCCCAGGCTGGTCTTAAACACCTAAACTCAGGCAACTCACCCGCCTCTGCGTCCTAAAGTGCTGGGATCACAGGGGTGAACCACCGTGCCTGGCTGAGAAAATACAACTTTTATGATGCTAGAAGAAAAACCCTAAAAATTACTTTTTAAAGTAATATAAAAGCAAATATAGAATGAGAATTACAGAATCATTTTAAAGAACAATGTTAAAAACAAATGATCATTAATTGCCTCAATAAAGGTGCTCAAAAGCATGACTTTTCTTTATATTATATATTTTGTGTCAAAACTGAACAGTAGGAATTTCCTTTATATTATCATTAAAATATCCAATTCTTATATCATCCAGGTAATGTTTTTCATTCCTAGTGTTTACATCTTAAGTGTGTAAGACATATAGCATAAATTCATATAGAGACTTTAATCTCTCCAACGGCTAATTTAGTTTTCATGGAGATGTTAAAATGGATCTCTGCAATAAACGACCCAAATTTTTTTTTGCCTCTGATGAAAGTGTAAAATTGTTTTGAAGTCTTGTATTAATAATGACACAATTATCTACCGTGTAATGTATCATCTGGTGTTGCTTTTCTCCAAATCATGTTGTTCCTGTTGTTATTTGTAGATTTCCTTCATAGTCGTATACAGACAAACTATATTTTACCTGAGTCTTTTCTCCTTTCATCCCTAAAAACGAATGAATGAGCAAGTGATTCTAATTTGTGTCTTGTCAACAGCCCTATACGAAGTGTCCAAGAAACTTCCTAATACTTCCACAATCCATGAGTGCAACAAAACACTCAGCTGTCACTGGATTTTCCTAATAGCCCCTTGGCATGGTTCCTGTCTTACATATTCCTGTACTGTGTTTCTTTATTCATGTCCACATCTATTTTTATTTCATTTTATTTTTATTTATTTTTTTTGTGAGACAGAGTCTCACTCTGTTGCCTAGGCTGGAGTGCAGTGGCACGATCTCGGCTCACTGCAAGCTCCACCTCCCAGGTTCAAGTGATTCTCCTGCCTCAGCCTCCTGAGTAGCTGGGACTATAGGAGTGCACCACCACGCCCAGCTAATTTTTGTATTTTTAGTAGAGACAGGGTTTCACCATGTTGGCCACACATCTATTATTTGAGGTAAGAATGAGGACATGACTATCCTACTGAACAGATGAGGAAACAGAGGTTCAGAACTCAGTGACTTTCCCGTCATTCCACGTTAATGAAGAATCCAGCAATGAGGCTTCCCGGCTCCTTTAGTGCTGTGTTTCTCCTATTACACCATGCTGTGCTGTTAATATGTGTGTATTCATGCATGTTTCTTGATATAGACTTTCTCTGACAAAAATACATTTGGGTCATTTGTGGCTCCTTTCTCTGGTTGCTTTTGAATTTAAAGGTTATAACATATTTAGGTCCTATGTTAATGAGCAGCTTTTCCTTTGGGCTAAAACATCTTTTCCTCTTTAGCAACTTTGGTCATGTGGAATTCAAATTTGTTAACTCACTGCATAAACAGCAACTCATTTAAAAATAAATTACAAATATTAAAGGGAGATAGAGAAAACACGATAGTATACCATATATTGAAATACATCAGCTGTAGAATAATGCATCTTAATGAAGGCTTCCCATGTGAATAAACCATTATATTTACAAGCTTTCCATAGTTAATGACCCAGAACTGGATAACGAAACCTACATTTATGGCAAGGTCCTCTGTCAGCAAAAATATACATATTAATAATTGATGTTGCTGTAAAAATAGGACATAATGTGATGCCTCCTGAGTTTGTGGGGAAATAGGACTACATGGTCCATTAACTTAAAATGCTTATCTAATGTTTGATGGGCTTTGTCTTTAAAAATCCTTCTTCAAATTAGTAAGAGAAAATGGACATTTGTCCAAATGAAAGTCTGTTCAATTTATCAGCTGCAAATATACTAGCAAATAAGTGACTGAATGCTGTTAACTTTCTGGGGCAGCTCGCTGTCTTGTCGGATGGTGCACTTCGTGGCGCTTTGTTGTTACCGAAGGTAAAGAAGGAGCAGGGTAGACATCTATTCCCAGCAAATGACCATCCTGTGAAATTTCTTGCCATTGTCAATGCAGAGACTGATGAGCACCGCGGCGCCCCTGGACACCTCAGTGTTCATTAGGAAGCACTTAGAGGCGCGTGTTCGGTCAGATCATTGGGCTCGCCGCATGCCGTGGCTCTAATTTTGCACATGGAAGACCTCACGCTGTGGAATGCACCGCTCCTTAGTTGGTTCATTTCAAGATCACGCGAAGAGGGAAGTGTTCTTTAGTTTATTAAAATCAGCCATTTTGTTTCATCATTTCATTTCGGAGTAATATATCTATATTTATGTATCTGTGTTTATACAATATACCTACTCATAAAGATGAGCCCAGCAGGAGAAGTGAAGAAAGATAGTATGGATAGCTAGAGCTGATGGTTTGCTTCTACCCTCTGCTCAGAGTAAAGTTATGGTAAATCTTTATCTTAGATGCAACAATTTTAGTGGGCACAAAACTATTAAAGAATAAAAAATGTTAAAATGTTCTAGCCTGTTAAGCCTAGTTTCTGAAAAAAATTTTAGTATGTAAAAAAAATAGCTTTATTAGGAACTGGGTTATAAGAGGTCTAGTTGTGCTTACAATTAATTAGTGGTGGGCTTTTCATCTGTTACCCTTGTGCACTACTTTCTTTAAACATATATTAAAATAAACACTTTGATGGCATTTATGGTTTGCTAGGCACTATTTTACGTGGTTGAAAAGTATTAATTATTTCTCAACACAGCCTTATGCTACTAGGTAGCATTATTATCTTCATCTTTATATGAGAAAATTGAGGCACAAAGAAGTCAAGGAACTTGTCCAGGGTCACACAGCTAGGAAGTGGCTGGGGCTTTGGCCTGAGGCATCTGTTTCTGGAGTGTCTGTTCTTACTCTCCGTGCTTTGCTATCTCTCTCTGCTGATAGGTTTCCTCTGACTTAAAAAAAAAAAATTGATGGGTACTATAGACCACACTTTTATAAAAAATGTGCATTTGTAATTGCAATACCGCTGAACTGCCTTGCAAAGAGGCTGGGCTATTTACTCTCCCCTCACAAGAAGTGCATGACAATGTCTGTGCTTCTATACCTTGCCAACATTGTAACGTTAACTTTTTTGATCTTTGCTAACTTAAATAGGTAAAAGATGGCAAGTTTAGGAGCATTTTTGAATTATGAATGATGTGAGCATCTAAATGCATGTGAATAATCTATTTAAAAAATTAACAGCTAACACGTAGTGCTTACTGTGTGGCTTACTGTATGCTACTCCTGCCAGACACTAGTTTAAATGCCTTGCAGATAGCAATTTCTTTAATGCTTAATACCAATCTACGAGCTAGGAGTTATTACTGCCTCCATTTTACATGTATAGCAACTGTGGCACAAAGGGGTCAAGGTGCCAGCCCAGGTTCACACAGCTAGAAAATAGCCGAACTAGAATCTGAACCCAGGTAGGTTGGCTCCAGGGTTCTTGACCTTAAGGGCTTTAAACTGCTGCATTACATCACTTTGCAATGAGCCCTCATATCAGATAAGTAAAGGCAGATGTCCTGCCCTAGAATGTAGACAAAGGAGTCCTGGGCTCAGGGGACAAACAGGAGGGTAAAGAAGAGAATTCTTTTCGTCATTTAGTCTCTGATGATCTGGAGACCTGAGACAAGAATAAAACGGCATCCCAATACGAAGAAAAAACTAAAAATAAAACCAGAGGTTCCCAAGTAACTAGATTGCAAAATCCCATGTCATAGAAAAGAAAACGGTGACTTTTCCTTTTTTCCCCCAAAGCCTCCTGAAGTGGCCTTTTGAAACCACGATGCTTCCAGGCGTCCTTCTTGAAATTCTAATCTCCCCACTCAGGTGTCTGACGGCCCTGCAGACACAGTTGCACAGGATGCCCTGCTTGTTGTGTTTGCAGACTTTTTGCTGGTGCAAAAACACAAGCTGTGTGCACAGGTAGCACCATTTTTGCCTCCACAATTCCCCCCTGCAGCTAGCTACAGTAGCCGCAGATGAGATTTAAACCCTATGGGCTACTCCAAACCCTTTGCTTTACAGGATCATATTTTTAACAGACTACATTTTCAGTTCGTAACTTCAGCAGTATATGATGACAAAGGCCAGGATGTTTTATAGTTTGAACTCAGTTGCACATGTATTTTACACAACAATTTATTTATTTTGAATTTTTTTTTGTTGCATGAAATTATTTTGTGTTTTGTTGCATGAAAAGTTGTAGTTCTTGATAGTTTTCCACTGTATGAAATCAGTCAGATATCGTGACAACATACTATAATTTTTCAAGATAATTAACATCAGCCAGCATTCCATGATGGCATATCTTACCAAGCTCCAGGCTAGACCATTTTCCTTCAGTCTGTCATAAGGGCCTCCTAACAGCATCTCTGTGAAATAGGTAGCACTCTCCTGCCCTTACAGAAGAAGAAACTGAGGCTCACTGGTAAGTATGTCACTCAAAATCCTTCCACTGGCACACTGCAGAGCCGGGCTTGAGCCTAGCTCTGTCTGCCTGGGAAGCGCACACTCCCAACTGCCCTCCAACCCCGTGCCTGGTTCTCCCTCAGTGCAGGGGAGCAGGCCTTCAACGCTGGTGCCTGGAAACTCACACTCGTTTCCAAGGTGCTGCTTCCTTCCCAGGACATGTAGGGAACAGCCCTTTTGCATTTAAAAAGTGTAACAAAACAAAAACGAAGCCAAACAAAAACCCCACAAATCACAGCGAATCGATTTTTTGAGAACTTTTTTTAAATAAAAACAATCAAAGATCATCTGCAGCAAATATGATGAATAATGCACATGACCAAGCTAGACTACACAGTTTCATTTCATTTTGAAATGAAAGTGTGATCATCAAAGAGAATTTCATTTAGATTCTTTGCTCACTTTGGCTTTGACAGCAATTCCCAAAGAGGAACTCCATGTTCTGAGGGCAACAAAAGCAGTTACAATATGCACAGAGCTTTCCCAAACGGAGTCTCGGGAGAGGGCCGTGCTCATTTGGGCGCCCAAGCTCGTACTTGAGGTTAGTTGTTAATAAGAAAGAAATGGAATGTATTGGCCAAAAAATAGTTTAGAATACAGCTTGCTTCATGTTAGAATGGGAAAGTGAACAGGGTTTTATGGTGCTTTTAGGATTCAGTAGATGCGTTTAAAAGTGACAGGTCTTCCTTTTTAATAAGTGTTTCCCCAGTGTTCTTTATTATAATGCAAACATTGATAGCTTCAGGGTAACATAAAATATATGATGGTCATGACTGTAGGACAAATTATTTCAAAGGGATCCACAAAATGAAATGTATTACAATCATTAAGTTTCCTTCTACTTGATCCACTCCATTGGCTCTGCCAATTAAAATAACTGCACATAAATTTTAGAGTGCTATTTATTTTTCTTTGTATTTTAGAATATAAATATTTAAAATGGCAATATCCAAAAAAAGATAATTTATATGACAATGGTAAAAGAAACATTTGGTCAGGAATTGAAGGCATGATGATGTCTCTTGCTCTAATTTTGGTTTCAGTTACTAAATAGTCACTCCTAGAAATATTCCAAGCCTCTCCTAAAGATACAAATACGGTTTAGATCAGATAAGTCAACGGTTTCTACATTGGTATAGTGCAACAAAATGAAATAATAAAAAATAAATTTTAAAATGAGTAGGTAATATCTTAACCAGTGATATAGTGGAAAATATATTCAATTGCAAACATTTCTTGGATTTAGGGTAACAGATTTTGGATTTTTAAAAATGGTTTTCAGCCAGTGAACAGAAGATAACATTCTTTTAAAAACTGAATCCATATATCTCTCAATGGTGTAAAATTTCAATAGAACATGTAATGCCAAGTGAAGACATACTCAAGAAAAAAAAAAAGCAAACTGAAGAAAGTCACATTGAATACAAAACAGACGTTATTCTCTTTATACCAAACTGTGTATTGCCGAAAAAATTAATACAAACTTCATTCATTTGAGCTGAGTACATGTAAATTACAAAATAACACTAAAAGAAAGTTAAAAACATGTAATTCTATCTTTGTATGGTATCAGTGTAAGCTAGTAAGACTTTAGCATGAACAAACTGTTTGAATATTGCCTAAGTTTCTAGTGTATGGCACAGCATAGGTGTTCAGTAAATGTAGACTGAATTAAATAAAATGGAAATCTAATTAAATAGAAGTTGTTGAATCCCAACTGATTCTAAAGTAAAATTTCATGTTAAACTTAGATTGTATTAGATTAAATCTTTTGACTTACAGTTTAATTTTTAAAGTAGAAAACTGGATGTAACAATTGTTTTTATAATTACATTCTATATCCATGTGTCTCTTACGGGTGTTGAACAGAGAAATACTAACATATCATCATATACCCACCTACCCATATACACCAAACAATCTGGAGATCTTAGGGGAAAAATTTATGAAACTCTACTGCCATTTAATATTACTTTTTTTGTTTTGTAAAACATAGTACTATTTCTTTATTTTAAAAAATGAATGCATAATAGATGTTCATATTTTCAGGGTATATGTGATATGTGGATATATTCATGTAATGTGTAATGATCAAATCAGGGTAATTGGACTATCCATCATCTCAAATATTTATCTTTTTTTTATACTGAGAATATTCAAATCCTACTCTTTTAGCTATTTAGAAATATACAATTGATTATTGTTAACTATACTCACCTTATTGAACTATCAAACACTAGATCTTATTCCTTCTAAAGAACTGTATTTTTCCACCCATTAATCAATGTCTCTTCATCTCCCCTCACCCACCTACCCTTCCAGTCCTCTGGTAACCACCAATCTACTCTGTATCTTCAGATAATCTACTTTTTTAGCTCCCATGTGTAAGTGACAATATGTGATTTTTGTTTTTCTGTGCTGGCTTATTTCACTTAACATAATGACCTCCTGTTCCATTCATGTCTGCAAATGACAGGATTTCATCACTTTTTATGGCTGAATAATATTCCATTGTGTATATACCTACCACATTTTCTGTATTCACTTATCTGCTAATAGGCACTTAGGTTGATTCCATATCTTGGCTATTGTGAATAGTGCTGCAACAGACATGCAAGTGAAGATACCTCTTTGATGTATTGGTCTCCTTTCTTTGGGATATGCACTCAATAGTGGGATTGCTGGATCATATGGTATTAGGTTGGTGCAAAAAGTAGTTGTGGTTTTTGCCATTACTGTTAATGGTTCTATCAGCCTAATAGTTGTATTTTTAGTCTTTTGAGGAACTTCCATACTGGTTTCCATAGTGGTTAATCTGCATTCCCACCAACAGTGCACAGGCGTTCTTTTTTCTCCACATTCTTGCCGGAATCCATTATTTTTTGTCTTTTTGATAATAATGTATTTTGATTTGACTTTGCAGATGGTGAGATACAGGGGTCTAGCTTTAATCTTCTGCATATGGTTATCCAGTTTTCCTAGCATCATTTCTTGAAGTGACTGTCCTTTCTCCAATGTAGGTTCTTGGAGCCTTTGTCGAAAATAAATGGGCTGTAAATGCATGGATTTATTTCAGGGTTTTCAATTTGTTCCATTGGTCTGTGTGTCTGTTTTCAAGCCAGTATCATGCTGTTTTGGTTACTACTGTTTTGTAGTATATTTTGAAGTCAGGTAGTGTATGTAATACCTCCAGCTTTTTTCTTTTTGCTCAGGATTGTTTGGGCTATTCAGCGTCTCTTGTGGTTCTATAGGAATTTTAGAATTTTTTTTCTATTTTTGTGAAGAATATCATTGTTATTTTGATAGAGATTGCACTAAATCTGTACATTTATTGGGTAGTATTCATATTTTAACAGTATTAATTCTTCCAATCCATGAGCATGGAATATATCATTCCATGTTTTGTGTCCTCTTCAACATTTTCATCAGTGCTTTATGGTTTTCCTTGTAGAAATCTTTCACTTCTTTGGTTTAAATTATTCCTAGGTGTTTCATAATTTTTGTAGGTACTGTAAATGGGATTACTTTTTTGAATCTTTTTAGATTTTTCACCGTTGGCTATAGAAATGCTACTGATTTTAGCATGCTGGTTTGTTTCCTGTAACTTTACTGAATTCATTTATAAATTCTTACAGTTTTTTGATGGAGTCTTTAGGTTTTCCCAGCTATAAGATCATATCATCGGCAAAAAAGGGCTAATTTGACTTCTTCCTTTCCAATTTTGATGTCTTTGATTTTTCTCTTTTGCCAAATTACTCTGGCTAGGACTTCCAGTATTATGTTGAATAAAAGTTGTAAGAGTGGGCATCCTTGTCCTGCTCCAGAGCTTAGAGGAAAGGGCTTCAAATTTTCCGCCATTCAGTATGATGTTAGCTGTGGGTTTGTCATATATTGCCTTTACTGTTGGGAGGTATGTTCTTTCGGTGTCCAGTTTGTTTAGAATTGCTATCGTAAAGGGATGTTGAATTTTACGGAACGCTTTTTCAGCATCTATTGAAATGATCACATGGTTTTTGTTCTTGGTTTTGTTAATGTGATGTTTCATGCTTATTGATTTGTGTATGTTGAACCATTCTTGCATCTCTGGGATGAATCCTGCTAGGTCATGGTGAATGATCTTTCTTTTTTTTTTTTCCTGATTGTATTTTTTTTTAATTGTAATTTCCAGGGTACATGTGCAGGATGTGCAGGTTTGTTACATAGGTAAATGTGTGCCACGGTGGTTTGCTGCACCTATCTACCCATCACCTAGGTGCAAAGCCCCACATGCATTAGCTATTTTTCTTGATGCTCTCCCTCCACCCGCCCCCTACCTCCAACAGGCCCCACCGTGTGTGTTGTTTCCCTCCCTGTGTCCATGTGTTCTCGTTGTTGTGAATGATCTTTTTAAAGCATTGTTGAATTTGGTTTGTTAGTGTTTTGTTGAGGATTTCTCCATCTATGTTCATTGGGGATGTTGGCCAGTAGTTTTCTTTTTTTGTTGTGTCTATGTCTGGCTTTGGTACCAGACCTTATAGAATGAGTTTGAAAGTACAGATGACTTTTGAACAACATGCGAGTTAGGAGTGCTGGTGCCACACACAGCAAAAAAATCTACACATAACATTTGACTCCCAAAAACTTAACTACTGATAACTTGTTGACCAGATGCCTTACTGATAACATAAACAGTCCATTAACACATATTTTGTATATTACATGTATTGCATACTGTATTCTTACAATGAAGTAAGCGAGAGAAAAGAAAATGTTATTAAAATCATAAGGAAGAGAAGATTATTACTAAGTAGAAATCTATCATCATAAAAGTTTTCATCCTCATTGTCTTCAAACTGAGTAGGCTGAGGAGGAGAAAGAGGAGAGGTTGGTCTTGCCGTCTTAAGCATGGCAGAGGTAGAAGAAAAATCTGCTTATAAGTGGGCCCATGCAGTTCAAACCTGTGTGGTTCAAGTGTCACCTGGTCTTTTCTTCTCTTTAATTTTTTTTTTTTAATAGTTTGAGTAGTATTGGTATTAGTTCTTTAAATGTTTGATGGAATTTAGTAGGGAATCCATCAGGTCCTGGGCTTTTCTTTGATGGGAGGCTTTTTATTATTGATTCAATCTCATTAGTCGTCACTGGTCTGTTCAGGTTTTCTGTTTCTTCATGGTTCAATTTTGGTAGGTCCAGAAATTTATCTGTTTCTTACAGGCTTTCCAAATTGTTGATGTACAGTTTGTTTGTCATAGTTTCTAATGATCCTATATATTTCTGTGGTATCACTGTTAAGTCTCCTCTTAAATTTCTGATTTCTTTTATTTTGGTCTTCTCTCTTTTTTCCTCCTAGTCTAGCTAAAAGTCTGTCAATTTTGTTATCTTTTCAAAAACTCAACTGTTCATTTTGTTGATTTGTGTGTGTATGTGTTTTAGTATCAATTTCATTTATTTCTGCTCTGATCTTAATTTCTTTCCTTTCACTAATTTTGGGTTTGATTTCTCCTTGCCTTTCTAGTACCTTGAGGTGCACTATTAGGTTGTTTGAGCTCTTTCTGTTTTTCTGATGTAAGCCTTTATTTGCTATAAACATCTCCCTTAGTGCTGCTTTTGTTATATCCCATGGATTTTCATATGTTGGTTTCCATTTTCATTTGTTTCAGGAACTTTTGAAATTTTCTTCTTAATTTCTTCATTGACCTGTTGGTCATTTAGGAGCATGTCGTTTAATTTCCACGTTTGTATAATTTCCAAGTTTTCTCTTATTATTGATTTCTAGTTTTATTCCATCATCATCAGAAAAAATACTTGATAGGATTTCAAATTTTTAAAATTTGTTTTGTGGACTAACACATAGTCTATTCTGGAGACTATTCCATGTGCTGATGAGAAAAATGTGTATTCTGCAGCAGTTGGGTAAAATGTTCTGTAAATGTCAGTTAGGTCCATTTTGGTCTAGTGTGTAGCTTAATTCTCATGTTTCTTTGTTGATTTTCTTTCTGGATGATCTGTCCACGACTAAGAATGGGGTGTTGAAGCCACCCATTATTATTGTATTGTAGTATATCTCTCCCTTTAGGTTGATTTAATGTCTGCTTTATATTTGGGTGCTCCAGTGTTGGTTTAATATATAATTATTCTCTTGCTGAATTGACTCCTTTATCATTATATAGTAGCCTTTTGGGGTTCTTTTTTACAATCCTTGGTTTGTAGTCTTTTATTTTTTTTTGAGATGGAGTCTTGCTCTGTCATCCAGGCTGGAGTGCAGTGGTGCGATCTCAGCTTACTACAGCCACCACCTCCCAGGTTCAAGCGATTGTCCTGCCTCAGCCTCTCGAGTGGCTGGGATTACAGGCGCCTACCACAACATCTGGCTGATTTTTGTATTTTTAGTAAAGGCGGGGCTTCACCATGTTGGCCAGGCTGGTCTTGAACTCCTGACCTCAAATGATCTACGCATCTCAGCCTCCCAAAGTGCTGGGATTACAGGTGTGAGTCACTGCGCCCGGCCAGTTTGTAGTCTATTTTATTTAATAGAAGTATACATATTCCTGTCCTTTTTTTCCACTTGCATGGAATATCTTATTCCATTCCTTTCTTTAAGTCCATGTGTGTCTTTATAGGTGAAAGTGGCCTCCTGTACACAGCATATGGTTGGATCTTTTAATTTTTAAAATCCATTCAGCCACTCTATATCACTTAACTGGAGAATTTAGTCCATTTACATTAAATGCTATTTTTGATAGGTAAGAATGTACTACTACCATTTACATTTTTTTTCTGGTTGTTTGTAATTCCGCTCTTCCTTTTATATACCTTTCCTTTGTGTTTAGGTGATTTTCTCTGGCAATATGTTTTAATTAATTGCTTTTTTATTTTTAGTGTATCTATCATAGGTTTTTGCTTTCTGGTTATCATTGGGCTTACAACAAATCATATAAGTTATTTTAAACAGATGAGGACTTACCTTTGATCACAAAGAAAGGCATAGAAATAAAGGAAAAAACTAAAACAACTACACTTTATCTGCCCATATTTTGACTTTTTGTTGTCTCAATTTACATATTTTTATATTACTGTCTCTTAACAAGCTGCTATAGTTATTGTTAATTTTGATAGTCTTTTAGTCTTACTAGAGATATGAGTGGATTACACACCACAATTATAGTATTAGAGTAATTTGGCCTTGTCTGTATGCTTACTTTTATCAGTGGCTTTTAGATCTTTAAATGTTTTCTTTCTGCATGTTAGTGTTTTTTCTTTCAGACTGAAGAACTCCCTTTAGCATTTCTTGTTAGATGGGTCTGGCAGTGATGAATTCCCTCAAATTTTGTTTGTCTGGGAAACACTTTATCTCTTCTTCATGTTTGAAGTTCAGCTTTGTTGAGTGCAGTATTCTTGGTTGACAGGTTTTTTTTTTTTCTTTCTTTCAGAACTTTCAGTATGTTGTTCTACTCCCTCCTGGCTTGTATGGTTTCCTTTGAGAAGTCTGTTACCAAACTGGAGCTCCATTATATGTTATTTGCTTATTTTATCTTGTTGCTTTTAGACTCCCATTGCTGTCATTCACTTTTGAGAGTTTCATTATTATATACCTTGGGATAGTCTTATTTGGGTTTAACCTGTTTAGTGATCTCTAACCTTCCTATACTTGGATATTTTTATCTTTCTCTAGGTTTGAAATGTTTTCTGTTATTATTTATTTGAATAAGCTTCTACCTTTTTTCAACTCTATCTTGAATACCAATGATTCTTAGATTTGCTCTTCTGAGGTAATTTTCTATATATTGTAGGTATTCTTCATTCCTTTTCATTCTTTTTCTCCTCTGACTTTGTATTTTCAAATAGCTTGCCTTCAAGCTGATTCTTTCCTTTGCTTGATCCACTTTGCTGTTAAGAATCTCTAATGTATTTTTCTGTCTAGCAAATGTATTTACCAGTTCCAGGATTTGATTTTTAAAAATTATTTCAATACCTTTGTTAACTTTCTCTGACAAATTTAAAAATTGCTTTCCTGTGTTATTTTGGAGTTGGCTGAGTTTCCTTAAAATTGCTCTTTGGAATTATTGATCTGATGGCACACATGTTGCCATCTCATTAGGGTCAGTCACTGGCTTCTTGCTTTGTCTCATTGAGGAGGTCACATTTCCTGTTGGCTGTTATTTCTTGTTGGTGTATGTCTATGTCTTGTCATTGAGGAATTAGTTATTTTTTCCAGTCTTTTCTGTCTGGATTGTTTTGGTTTCCCTTTCATATGTTTGCTTAGGGGTTCTTTACAATTTACCTGTTGAATTTCCTTTATTGCTAGGTCACTGCCTCCTTTTCAGTACTGTATGGAACCTTAAGCCCAGGTTTGCATTAGCTCTAGCAAATGTTTGGAGTGCTGCCTGTCCCAATGGGGAAGGTCCCAAAGGGGATATCCCTGCTATGCAGGAAGGCTGGCTAGTGGTTTGTGCCTGGGGGACCTGTGGAGCCTGCCTTCTACAGTGTGGTGCTGCTGAACAGCCATTCTGACTTTGCATCTCTTTTGGCCAAGATACAGTGAAGAGTTTTGTGGGCTGGGGTTGCTAGTCCTGCCTTTCCCTTTGCCTCTGGCTGCCCTAAAAGGTTTTTATCCCTACAGATACTCATGATGCTTCCTGTAGGTTGAGGCAGGGATAGTTCTCCTGCAAGGGAACCCAAGATGGGGAAGCTGATTGTTTACTTTGATCTCACTTTCTCCAGGGTAGAAACCATGAGTCTGGGGGAGATTTTCCATACATGAGGTGCCTGACAGATTGTGGGGAGGAGCACTGTGGATATAGAAGTCTAATTTTCTTACTATCGGCTCAGAGTTTTTTTTTACTTCTCTGTGGCCCTGGAGGTCATGTCATCCTTCAATTTGAGTTATGGGACATTGATGGTGATAATCTTGGTGCTGGATATTCGTTTTTGATTTTCTGTTGTGGGGAGTGAAGTCAGGCTGCTTCTATTCTGACATTTTGGTGAGCTGCTTTTACTTTTAAATATGTGTGTTTTTCTAATTAACAAAGTAAAATTTGACTATTTTAGAAAATGTGATGATTACAGACAAAAAAGAAATCTCCCAAAGCTCACACATTAAAACATCAGCTGTATTCAGACTTGGCATATTTTCTTTCTTTCTTTTGTATGTGCGTGGATGTCTGTATATACTTAGTTGAAGTCTTTACACTTTAGTTGAAATCTATATACTTTAGAGTTATACACATAACATATATAATTCTAAATCCCGAATTTTTACCTTGAGCATTTTCACGTAGTCATAATTAGTCAGAAACATACTTTTTAACGCTGGCGTATCACTACATTATACAGGGACATCATACATTATTTAACATTGTAATTATTTAACTAGATACATACTGTAAGAATACTAAAATAAGTTATTTCCAATTTTTTCACTATTAAAAAGAACACTGTCAGGAACTGCTATGCACACACATCTCTATTTTTGGTGATTATCTGAAGACAGAAATGTAACTTAAGGATGAAGAATATAAATATCTTAACCATCCTGTGGCAACTTGCCAACTGGTTTTCAGAAAGGCTGAGTCTATTTAACTCCTTGTGTTAAGAATGAGCATCTCAACACCACCTTGTCAATAATTGTAATTTTAAAAACTGTTAATATTTTCCTAATAAGAGAGATACCACTTACCCCATTTCACTAATTCTAAGATGCACATTTTTCATAGTTTAGCATATCTGAAATTAGGGATGGATGTGTATTACAATCAAGGCTGTGTTTTGGCTTATTTGGCAGCATTTTTTTTCTTAATGGTAACTAAAAATAATGATGCATCTTACAATTGATGATATCTTAGATTCAACGAAATTACAGTAGAATCTCATGTAATTTTTTTTTTGTATTTTTGACCACTAGCTAAGAGCCAGATTTATACAGAACCATTTCAGGATACATTTCAACGTGCCAGTGAATTTTTTAAAACAAATTTAATTGTGGTAAAAGAACCTAATATAAAACATACCAGTCTAACTATTTTTCAGTGTGCCTTTAAGTAGTGTTAACTATATTGACATTATTGTGCAACCGATGTCTAGAACTTTTTCATCCTGAAAATGGAAACTCTGTGTCCATTAAGCAACAACTCCCCTTTTCTCCTTCCCCAGCCCCTGGCAACCACCACCTACTTTCTGCCTTCATGAGTTTGACTACTTTAGATAGTGCATATAGGTGAAATCATACAGTATTTGTCTTTTTGTGACTAGCTTATTTCACTTAGCATAATGTCCTTCAGGTTAATCCATGTTGCAGCACGTGTCAGCATTTCCTTCTCTTTTATAGCTGAATAATATTCCACCCAGTGAATTTCTAAATCATAAAAATTTTTAACAACTTGCAGACATTGCTGACCCATTGGATTCTGACAGCACACCTAAACAACTAAAAAATAAAGGACAGGGCTGGGTCCCAAGGGGTTCCAATTTCCAAAAAGAAATGTTGGCTTATTTTTGAAACACAAAGATCAAACAGAAATCAAGAATGTAGGTGATAAAATCAAGATATTTTTGAAATCATATCTGCTCTTTTGGTGTTATTTCCTGTTTTTTAAGGCAGTACGCTTGGATATCACAATTTGAGAGTTTACAAACACAGATATGGTAAGACCATGCCCCTCCACCAGGAAACTAGGCAGTTCCAAGTTTCTGGAACATGGACTTGAATTCTTTCCTCAAGCAAAATAATTATGTGCAAACAACAAAGGCCATGTGGAGCGGCCATGACTGCAGGTGGAGCAATGCATGACGAGGGGCCAGAGTAAAATGTAAACTATTCTAAAACTAAACGAACTTGCCAGGTCATTTAGAACGTGCCATTATAAAACTGATGAAAATTACATGGCAATATCCTGAAAATTGAACTAAACTATATTTTAGTTATACTTAATACCACTGGCAAAATCTTTTAATTTATTTTAAATCCTAAAATCCCCCAAAAGAAAATTGAATATTTATACAAGAAGACTTAATTAAAATATGGCTTAAATCGTTAGGTTTATGGTTGATCACAGAACAAAAGGATTTAAAGTATCAACCACATAGTGGTGACCACTTTATTTATTTTCCCTGAAAGTGAGAAGAGGAAGGCAGTATTAGAAATTAACACTGAAACCCAAAAAAAAAGATTAGAAAGAAAACCATATCCTCACATTGGTTAAAATGTTGTATTTGTTTTACTTCTCACGTTATTCTCTGACATTTCTACTGTGTCTACTGTTATAGACAGAAAAGAAAAGAATCCCTATTTTTGTCTTACCTGAAGTATATATTTGTTAAGTACGTAGAATTGGAAAAACGTATTTCAAATTGACTATTATTTGATTAAGGTACAATTTTAAAAGCTACAAATTACTTAAGTCATGATTCATGCCTTTTCCCCTTCTGACATAATTTTGAACATGTATTTTATCTGTAATTTTTTAGACATAAAACATATGTTTATTGCAGAAAGATGTAAGACTAAGCAAAAATTAAGAAATAGAACCATGGTGTTCATATTTTACATTTCCCAAAATACGTAGAAACTCTAAAACATCACTTCTAAAGATACATAGTGGAATATTTTAACTATTTCTGGGTACCAATTTCTTACAATTCTAAAATTATACCAATATGAATATCTATATATTGTATACTTTGCTCATATTCTTGGCTTTTTTTTTTTTTTTTTTGGAGCAAAGAAATTCCAAGGGTTGGCACTACTGGGAAAGAAGGTATGTTTGTAATGAGACAAACTGAACTTAGAAAGGTGGGCAATTAAACCCTCAGTAGCAGTCCCTGAGATTGTACTTGCCACTGGGTCCTTGCCCAAACTGAGTGTCATCCTTACTGGGTCTCTTTTCTTTTGTTAGCATGATTTTTTTTTTTTTTTTTTTTTTGAGACGGAGTCTTGCTCTGTCACCTGGGCTGGAGTGCACTGGACGGATCTCAGCTCACTGCAAGCTCCGCCTCCCAGGTTTATGCCATTCTCCTGCCTCAGCCTCCCATGTAGCTGGGACTACAGGCGCCCCGCCACCTTGCCCAGCTAGTTTTTTGTATTTTTTAGTAGAGACAGGGTTTCACCGTGTTAGCCAGGATGGTCTCGATCTCCTGACCTCGTGATCCGCCCGTCTCGGCCTCCCAAAGTGCTGGGACTACAGGCTTGAGCCACCGCGCCCAGCTAGCATGGATTTTTAAAAGCGATTTAAGTTTCCTTATGGGCACTGTGCTGCATGGGAGACTCCCCGTTCTCAGCCCTCATTTCTTGGTGCCTGCTTCCCGGACGCCCGACCTGCGTCATGATCTGAGGGTTTTTCCTGCCTTCTTTGGCGCCCTCCCTTTATTCCTTACAGACATTCTCCCACTAAATCTCTTGCGTGCCTAATTCCACCACAGCCTCTGCTCTCACAGGACCCAAACTAACAGAGGGACTTTGAAGATCTTTTCAGCATTTGCTGCATGGTTGTTTTATTTAGGTTTTTTCTCCTTTGGTCAGTTTTGCTATTCATACTTCCCTAGACAGTTTTCTCTGTTCAGTATTTTCTATTTTGTGACCATAATTGTTCATGACATCACCTAATAGTTTTTAACTTGCTAGTGCCTGTGGTCATTGTATACTGTGTATATGACCACATATATGTCATATATATGTATGTGTGTATATATGTCATGTGTTTGTAAATATACATATATACATATTTGTCATACATTTGTATTTTTTTTCTTCTTTTCTTGATTAGTCTCACCAGGGCTCTGTATGTTATTAGCATTTTCAAAGACCGAGTCATTGTTTATCAATGTTCCTGTTTTGACATTTTTACCTGGGCACGGGATAGGGGTTATCAAGCCAAGCAGCTCACCAGAACACACCTTAGGTCAATGCTGGAACAAGTCCCAAACGGGCTTTCTTTTATTTTTAAAATTACAATGTCCTTTAATGAAAACTGAGCAGGTCAACAGAGCCCCACTAGGACTGACTGGTCCTCTTCTCTGGTCATAATGAGCTTTGCAAAGAACTGGCTTCAGGGGGTTTGACAGCTGTCTCCAAGTGCTGAAGGGATTGTCATGTGAAAGGGAAAGAGGACACATTCCAAGCTACTGCAGGGGACAGAGCCCAGCCTGGCAGTGGGATCTGCAGGGAGGCCAACTGCAGTTTAATGAAAGGGAATGGGCTCCTGTGGGAGGCAGAGGTTCTGTTTTCAGGACAGGCTCGGGCAGAGGACAAGTCAGCCTTCCTCAGATGCCGTGCACTCGATGAGGCAAAGCATGCAGAAAAATTGTTAGCAGCAGACAGACTCTAAGACGGGCCCAGTGACCCCGCCTCCTGGTCCTCCTCCCTCCCCCTCCCCTTGAGTGTGGGTGGCCCCTAGACCTTGCTTCTAACCAATATGATAGGGTGAAGATAATGGGATGCCACTTCTGTGATCATTTGCATAAGATTCTGAGCAGCCCCTCTCTCCCTGCTGGCTCAGACGAAGGCAGCTGCCATATGGAGAAGCCCACGTGGCATGGAGCTGGGGGCTGCCTCCAGCTAACAGCTGGCATGAACTGTGGCCCAGGATCTGATGCCCTATAGGGAAGAGAATCTTGCCAGCAGCCACACAAGCTTGGAAGCAGGCCCTTCTGGGGTTGATCCTCAGATGAGACCTCAGCCCTTGCTGACACCTTGACTGGAGCCTTGTGAGACCCTGAGTGGAGGACCTAGTTAAGGTGTACCCAGATTCCTGGCCCTCGGAAACCGTGAGACAACAAATTGGTGTTTTAAGCTACTAAGTTTGTGGTAACACTGTTATGTGACAATAGATAACTAATCCATCTTTCCAACTCTATGATTCAGTAATCACCAGCACCAAAAAAAAAAAAAAAAAACAAAACAAAAAAAAACAGCCTGCTGTATCAATGCAAACCCACTGTCATGACCGTCTATACTAACATAATGGTGTGCACTGCTGACATCACACAGGAATAGCAGATGGTGACAGCTCCTAGTCTGTTTCCACATCTATAGCATTCCACATCTTGCAAAGAAATATGTAAATGGTATAACTCTGATCTCTTCAGATCTCCCTGAGCAGGTTTCTGTACCATATGGGTGACTCCATTCCATTAAATCATATATTTTTCTTTCCTTTCTTCCCTCAAAAACTCTCTAAAGAAGACACAGTCTCACATATTCTATTGTCTTTAAGAAAACCGGATGCTATCGCTTAAAAAAAACTTACCATACCCAGGAAGATCATCTCCTCTTCTCTCAGTTTTTCAGTTGTCTTACATTGACGGAAACGTCGCCAAACCTAAAAACAAACAAATGATTACTTGTTTAATACACACAAATATAAAGAAAACATGGTTTGCAGTTTCTCCTATATAAACTGCACATCTCAAAATGCCAACTAATCCTAAGCTCTAGGTTGTCCATGCGTGTGTTGACAGAATATTTTTTCTTCTGTGATCACAGGCAAAAAAATTGTTAAAAAGAATGAACCATAGAACTGACCTATAATTGTTATTAGTGAGATTCCTTTACCTTGGTTTCTTCAAGAGGAACTTCTAGGTAGGAGGAATGTGAGGCTAGATCTAAGGATGGCACTTCATGGTTTTAAAGGAAAAATTTCCAAAGTAATGTGGGGAAATATAGTAGCCTCCAAGAACTGTACAACTCAAGCTTTTAACTCGGATGCTAAAACTTTAAATATTCCCACAGAAACCCGAAAGAAATCAGTCTTTTATCCATCCTTCCCTACTACCTTCTCCTATTCCTATTCAGGGAAAATTAGGGACAAAGAGTCCTCATCTTCTGGCCTAATTTTATGTCCTTATACTTATTTTCTCTGAAACCTAATGCTAGTTTGTATCACATTGCCATCTGCTGCGTTTCCCTGTAAGTAATCCTAGCCTCTATTTGAAAAAAAAAATGGGACACAAATCCATGGTGCTTATCTGATAAGGAAAGGAAACCTTACGGATTCCTTCCAGAAGGGACACTGATGTACTGGTTATTAGTGATGGCTGCTGCATGTTTCTGGAAGCTATTAAGGCCTGCTCCCCCTTCTGTAATTATATATCTGTGTGTGAATGCATTCCAAAAATCCATTAAGGATTTATATCCTCACTGCATTTCAGCAACATTCATTTCAACAATTACCAATGGTCTTTAACAATATTTGAATAAAATGCCCTGACTTTAATACCTATTTAGAGTAAAAATTTGAAAATATGACCAAGCTTAGGTAATGGTTTCCCCAGGGTAAGTTAATGAATCTTTCTGGAATGTAATCCAGTTCTATAAGGGTAGGATTTGGTGTTTGAGTTTTGAAGCTCAGCCCCGAAGTTGGGATGCATCTTTAGTGTATAACACACCCTGTACCCCCAGCTCCAGGAGCTCTAGGTTTGCACCTTCTGAATGCAGAGTGCAGCAGCCCAGGTATCTGTCACTTTCTTGCCGAGCGTCTTGGATTGCTTTGCTCTGTATTCTTGTAGATAGATTTGCTTCATGAATAACGCCCTTAGGCGACCTTGCCGTGCCCTCTCAGCAATCTGGATTAATTTAACAGCCTGGTCCAAAGGGATACTCTTCACAGGGTATTTCTGCAAACAACAGTTAAGAGAAACCAATGTTTGAACATGTTAACCACATCAATTGATCCCAGATGTATCACACGCTTACTTCAAACACAATCCTGCTAAGAGTCCCCACGGTTGATGACAAGTGTGAGAACCACTGAACACTGTTCATTTCTCCATGAATGATGTATATTTTGATAACATGCCATACTCATGCAGTGATCCCAAATTTAAGGACTTCATGACTTTCCTTTATCCTTCTGCACAAAATACTAATTAGCTCCATGATATTTTAGGTTGGCAGCAAATTCTACTAAAAATGCCAATAAAATTGATTCAGTAAAACTTGAAATTGCTATCAATATTTCATTAACTTAAGAGGAGAAACATAGAAATGGAAAACATACCTCTAATATGAGCTTTTAAAATTTAAAATATACATGAAGTAAAATGCTGATGTTAAAATCAATTACAGAATGAACCAGTGAATACAACTGATAACAAAATCATTTTTGGGGCATCGAATTTTAGATATGAATAGTCTTCCAGTGTCTATAAACTTGCATCTTAAAACATTCAAACACAATGAGTACTAGCAAAACAGAAAAATCAGCGCTGGTAAGTAAAATGTTTTGGGACATCTCACATGGTGTACGTGGAGACAAAGTTAAGCGAGGGGCTGTGCCATTTTTTGAGGAAAGAGGGACAAGAACAAAGGGCTCTGGGTGCATGCTGGGGCCTGTGTGGGCTCTGGGTGCAGGTGAGGCCTGTGTGGGCTC
>NC_045444.1:122763576-122790018 GCF_002776525.5 Piliocolobus tephrosceles
TGGGGCCTGTGTGGGCTCTGGGTGCATGCCGGGGCTTCTGTGAGCTCTGGGTGCAGCTGAGGCCTGTGTGAACTCTGAGCAGGCTCATCAGGAAGCCCCAGTGCTGTTCCAGAGGCCCCACAGCAAGGGAAGAGGGGCTCATGTGGCCTGGCTCAGGGGATGTCCATGCACGGATGGAAGCAGAAGGGACAGATCACTGGAGTCAGAAAAGCACCAAAGAAGCCAGGCACAGTGGCTCACACCTGTAATCCCAGCACTTTGGGATGCCGAGGTGGGAGGATTACTTGAGTCCAGGAATTTAAGACCAGGCTGGGCAAAGGGGTGAGACCCCATCTCCACAAAAAAATTTTTTGTAATTAGTGGAGTGTGGTGGGACACTCCTGCAGTCCCAGCTACTTGGGAAGCTGGGGCGAGAGGATCACTTGAGCCCAGACACTGGAGGCTGCAATGAGCTATGATCATGCCACTGCACTGTGTCTTGGGCAACAGAGTAAGATCCTGTCTCTAAAAAGAATTTAAAAATACATTTAAAAAGAAAAGCACCAAAGCATAGGTGAAGCCTGTTTCCAGGCCTCAGAGGGCAGCAATGGTTGCCACAGCAGGACAAGGTGAAGGTGCTGAGGCCTCATGTGTGGGGTGCTGTCACCAGGGCCACTGCTGCCAGGATGATCCCTCCTCTGTGTAACAAGGCCAGGGTCGGGGGCACAGGAAGGAGTGAAAAAGAGAGGAAAGGTACATGTATATTGAGAACCTGTAGATGTCAGATGCTTTTTGTATGCATGCTCATCATATTCACAAGAGCAAACTCCAAGGCCGGTATTACTATGACCACTTAAGACTGAAGAAAACTGAAGATCAAAGAAGTAAGGCAACTTATATAAGGTCCCGTGGGTAAGAGAACGAGCCAGTTTGAACAGACTGACCCTCTTTCCACTAAGCCACCCACTACCCTTCAACATGGCACGAGGAATATGGTTGCTTATGAGGAAGCTCTTTCACATAACAATCCCTCTGAGTTTTGTTTTCAGTAAGATCTCATTGCTTAAAATTTGCAGTGAGCACACATTTTCAATAATGCACTTGTCAAGTTAGAGTAGAATGAGTATCATTCTGGCATTAAATGAGATGATGAACTTAACATATGGTACCCAGCAAACATGAGTTAGTATTGTACTTCTTTCCTTTAGATTCCGGGCTGTCATTCTGAAAATAGTCGTGGCCATTATCACATAATTCTAAGAGATTTTGAGTAGGGAACTCAGCATGTCAAACATTTGTAAGCATTGAAGGAGGCCCACAGTGGATATTAATGTAGGAGATGGACAATAATTTTCATGCATCAAAATTCTTCTTGGGTTATATATTGTGTGTGTGTATATATATAATATTCTTCGTGGGGTATATATTGTATATAAGTAGCTTAAAGAAAGGGGTCTTGTGAGACACCAAAGGCCATGGGGAAGTCGCAGCAGGGAAGTCCTTGTGGTTTTGTGAGCCCCTGGCACATGTGAAATGAGACTGGGGTGGAAATGAAATGCTTAACCCAATGGAGGTGATAGGAGCTGGCCAAAGCTGGATGCTGAAGGAACAAAGAAACCTGACTGTTGTGACTGAGAACAAATGAAGAGGAACAGTGAGCAGGAGAAATGGCAAAGAGGAATTTTTAGGATTTCACTGTAGTGAGAGCATTGTAATCTCCCTTCTCCATTTTCCAACACAAAATCTTGAGTAATTCTGCAGTGCTCATCACTGCTTGGTGCAAAGGGATTCCTTTGCGGGGAACTAAATGCAGTGTGAGTGCTTTGCCCTGACTCATGCATGGACAGAAAGCACAGACACAGGAGCCCAGTGGTGAAAGCATGGCTAGTTGACCCCCAAGTAAGTTGGCTTTGGAATGGACTTCAAGGAATTCATAATGTAAAAGAAGGGCCAGTCGCTGGGAGCAGGGGCACAGGAAGGAGAGGTCATCTTGAGTTGAATGGCTGCTATGGTTTAAATGTGTCCCACAAAGTTCGTGCGCTAGGAACTTAGTCCCCAGTGCAACAGTGTTGGGATGTGGGACTTTTAAGAGGTGATAAGGTCATGAGGCCTCTCTCCTCAAAATGAATGAATACTGTTATCCAGGGAATAGCTTCCTGCTAAAAGGATAAGCTCACCCCCTCACTTCTTGCTCTCTTACTATGTGATTCCTTCTGCCATGTTATAACACTGCAAGAAGACCCTTACCAGATGCAACTCCTCAGTACTGGACTTCCAAGCCTCCAGAACCATAAGCCAAAAAAACTTCTATTGTCTTTAAATTACCCAGTCTGTGGTTTTCTGTTATATCAACACAAAATGGACTAAGCCAGTATGTCAGGAAAGGTTTCTTGAAGGATGGTGTATCAAGTTAGGCTCTGCAGAATGGGTACCATTTTGATAAGCAGGTACGTAAGGGAGAAGAACAAGTCCTCTATCCAGCATGGAACATGCCTATGGAAAATGAGAGACAGCGCTGGGCTGGCAAATAGAAGGCATGCATTTCACCTGTCTTCTGAGGCAGGCACATAGGGCACTTTTTCTCTTGCCATCCTCAGCATATACTTGGAATCTTCCTTAACACCATCACCCAGGCTGGCAATACCCAATGAGGGCTATTTGTAGAAAGATTGCAGGTGCTGGTTTACCCTGGGATCCCGGCCTGCAGCTGCAGCCTCAGCATAGTTAGTCATAGTGCCCCTTTCACCCTGGAGTGTCCCAGCTTGAATGGACAAGTGCTGCCTTACTGCTTAGGCCATGAAGGCCAGCCAGAGGGGCGAGGCAGGAAGTTAGTGAAATGTATAGGCAGACCTGCCAGAAGGCAGATAGGACAGTGCCCTGTGGAAAGGGTGGGAAGAAGACTCCCCACCAGTAGGCTGCATGGGGGACGATTACAAGAATCCAAGAGGTGCTCATGAGAGTCAGGACTAAGACATCTGTGGAAACAGGAAAAAGATGCAGCTGCAAAAATCCTGGGGACAAAAGAGGTATCGGGGCACAGAACTAAATGGATTTTGCTCCTTGTTTCCCAGGAGGGATCTTTATGGATTATTCTTCCCCCAGTGACAGTCCATTCAAGATGATCTAAGTGTCACTCAATGTATTAGTCCGTTTTCACACTGCTGATAAAGACTTACCTGAGACTGGGCAATTTACAGAAGAAAGAGGTTTAATGGACTCACAGTTCTATGTGGCTGGGAAGGCCTCACAATCATGGCAGAAGGTGAAAGGCACACGTCATATGGTGGCAGACAAGAGAGTTTGTGTAGGGAAACTCCACTTTATAAAACCATCAGCTCTTGTGAGATTTACTCACTATTACGAGAATGGCATAGGAGAGACACACATCCACGATTCAATTTCCTCCCACCAGGTTCCTCCCACAACACATGGGAATTGCAGGAGCTACAGTTCAAGATGAGATTTGGGTGGGGACACTGCCAAACCGTATCCACTCAGCCTGCAGTTATAAAAGGCCAATCAACTTTTTTTTTTTTTTGAGACGGAGTCTCGCTCTGTTGCCCAGGCTGGAGCGTAGTGGCCGGATCTCAGCTCACTGCAAGCTCCGCTTCCCGGGTTTACGCCATTCTCCTGCCTCAGCCTCCCGAGTAGCTGGGACTACAGACGCCCGCCACCTCGCCCGGCTAGTATTTTTTTTAGTAGAGACGGGGTTTCATCGTGTTAGCCAGGATGGTCTCAATCTCCTGACCTCGTGATCCACCCGTCTCGGCCTCCCAAAGTGCTGGGATTACAGGCTTGAGCCACCGCGCCCAGCCCAATCAACATTTTTAGAAAGTGTAGTAACTTTGAAGTTCCTAGTAAGTTATGTTAGCACTTAATTATTTTACATGAATAACATTTAGCTTCTAGCTTCAGCTAGATGAATTTGAGATGAAACATTAGACTGAGTTGATAATCAATAGATACTGATTCAAGTAGCAAAACATATATTTTGATCTCTAATTTCTAATTTCTTCAATTTCTAAGCTCTTGAAAAATAATGACTATATATCACCAAAAGCATGTCCAAAAGTTATGCACCTTCTTATGCACTGTACAACAAGGAGGGAGGGGTTATTCTCTCCTTCAACCTAAAATAACCTAAATGTTGCTCACACAATTAGGAGCAGCAGAGAAAGGAAGTTACACAGATGATGGATTAATGTTTGTTAAAATGATATACAAACCATGTCAGATGTATCTATTCCGCTGTCGGCTAATATCTGAGCAAGAATTTTCTCTCTTCCTTTTATTACTTCCAACTTCTCCTTCAAAAAATACTTGGGTATGGGAATATCTAATTGTTGCTAGAGAAGAGAAAGAATAAAAAAAAGAGCATTTCTGTCACAATTCCAGGACTTGAACTTTATTTAAAATATACAGTAAGGATGTGCATATCAAAGACGCTTGCTTTACTTCCCATTTTCATTTAAGGAAAAAAACGAGGCCAGCAGAGTGAAGAGAATTCATTCACTAAAGAGACACAAAGTCAAAAAGAAAATCATAACCATGCCCCTTGCTTTAATCATTACAGAAAAGCATCAGGAGTTCATGTTAATTAGACCTCAATTAACTAATGATTACTTAATAGATTTCTTTAAAGAAATACAATATTACCTCGTTTTACCTAAAATAATGGTTCAAATTGGAGTAGTAAAGTATTAAGCTGTAGAGATCTTTGAATTAAACCTAATAATTTATCATTAGCACCATCGACTATTTGTATGTAAATGGTCACATTTTTCTCTAATAATTTGGTTTTATTTTTACCAAAATTACCCCATTGCAAAAATTATTTACAAAGTAGTTTGCTTTATTATGAAACTTGTTTTTATATAAAAAACTTCTATCCTTCATTTGTGCATGTTACCAAATATTTCAAACGGGGGGGGGGGGGGGGGGTCAGATGAAAATTTACCAGTCCAAATTGAGTAAAAAGGAGTACAGAAGTGCTCTTTAAGGATAAAGGTATGCCCTTGGCCAATTCCACTGAGAAACACTATGCTAGAATTTCTGTCAGACCTGCTTGGCTGTTGTGACAGGAAAGCAAAGGTCTTTGTCTTCAGAACTGGCTACCTTATTTTTTTTCCAATTCTAGGTGTGACTTCCCATAACCTCCCTCCAGCCCAGAGAATGTTGGATAGGCCTTCCCCTAAATAAACGTTTAAGTCTAAGAGGGTATCATTTTTAGGACTTGGTGGGACAGTATCCCCATGACTTCTGGGAGGTGACAATGTCTTTTGAACACGAAACCTTTCTGAGGCTCATGGAGTGCTGGGGGTGACTGGAGGGTGAACTAGCAGAGTCTAGTGGGTGGGTGTGGCCTGAGGAGAGAGGGCAGTCGGAGAAGAATGATGACACTTTGATTTAATGTGATTTTTATTTATTAATAAGCACATTTAAGTGTGGTACTTTTATAACTTTGAAGACAAAACCTCATTGTCTTATAGCTCCATCTGGTCCATTTGGTACCACAAAATTATAGTTAGCTCGCCAGGCGTGGTGGCTCATGCCTGTAATCCCAGCACTTGGGGAGGCTGAAGCAGGTGGATCACCTGAGGTCAGGAGTTCGAGACCAGCCTGGTCAACATGGTGAAACCCCATCTCTATTAAAAATACAAAAATTAGCTGGGTGTGGTGGCACGCACCTGTAATCCCAGCTACTTGGGAGGCTGAGGCAGGAAAATCACTTGAACCCAGGAGGCGGAGGTTGCAGTGAGCTGAGCTCACACCATTGCACTCCAGCCTGGGCAACAACAGCAAAACTCCATCTAAAAAATTATTATACTTAGGATTTTGAGGATGAGAAAACAGAGTCACTGAGAATGGAAGAGAAGCAAAGAAAGATACTAGTCGTCCATGATGCGTTTCATGTCCATCCCTGAAACCCTGAGGTTTCTCATTCCCTATGGAGTGGAACCTAGGAAACTTCCAGGGGTAGAGAAAGGCTCTTTCCCACATATATTTCTCTCTCTGAGGTGGGCCCATTAGGAAAGTTTCCCCACGTGGCAGGTTACAAACAGTCTTCGGACTAAGGGGCAGTTTAAGGAAGGATTTGGGGAACTCGTGGAACCAAGGGCAGGAACCCAGCTGGGTGTCTGTCAGTCCTGGGGATGTGGCCAAGAATGAAACTGCCTTCAGCCTATCCTAACCATGTGGGATTCAGTGACAGCACATGGTTCAGTCACTATTTCTAGGACTGCTAGGAAACACTGTTGACCGCCCCCTGCACGAAGGCCTCCTGGATGCCATCTGCTCGTTTGTCACTCCTCTTGGTGCTTGGTGGCCCCGTCCCCATAGCAACAGTGGCATGGCCTTTAGGAAGATGATGTCCCTGGAGCAGAGGGGCTGGCTGATGCGGCAGGAAAGGCAAGGCCGTGGAGGGGCTGCCACATACAGCCCTAAATGCACTATTCCTTCACAACAGGGGCATGACTTCCTATTCTTGAAATTCAACTAATAAATGTAATATTACTTCATTGGTTAAATTTAGCAATATGTATTACTTCATTAATCAAATTTAGGAATATGTATTACTTCACTAATTAAATTTAGGAATATGATTTAATAACTATTTGTTTCACAGTTATCCTAAATTGTTCATATTGTCACTTTGGTAAGTAAAGTACACCAGATCAAATCTGGTGATCGGCCCATGCACTTATAGATGAATGCAATAAGCATAAAGCTTTTGGAATAATCATCAACATCTTCATTCATTTCAGTTATTCTCATTATTCCATTCTGATAAAATAATAATGTGAGGAAAGCCTATCTCAGAAAGAAAGATACCTCTATAAAAGCCCAAATATTTTCAAGGAGAAGAAACATGAAACACTCATGTAGAAAATTAAAGACTTTCTCCTTTTGATTTTACTTCAAGGAAATGTTCCTTTCAAAATGAAGGTGAGCTCCCAGGACCATGACACTGAGGGGGGTGGCCAGTGGCCCCGGCAGCCCAACCAGCCTAAGTCAGAAGAGAGGTCCTATGCCCAGCAGGAATGTCAGAGGGCAGCAGGGGCCGAATGCTTGCAGGAGGGGGCTGTGGTTGCCAGGTGCCAGCAGGGAGGGCTCCAGGGAGAGAGGGAAGGAGGGGAAGAGAGGCAGAGGGAAGGAGGGAGAGCAAGCACATGAGTTCTCTCTCCTTTGACGTCTGAGGCCCACTGCCATGTAAGCCATACATTCCCCTGGGTCACCACTGTCCCAAAGTAAGGAGCAGATGCATCCACCTGGCAATAGGGAACCTGTGACCAACAGGCTACAGAGAGATTCCCATGGAAACAGAGGAGCGGGTGCTGCTACTGGATGCTGGGAGGGTCCGTGCTTCAAGGGTGCTGATGAAAGGGCTGGCCCACTGCATTCCAACAGCCTTGTGCAGACACCACGGTGTCAGGTAAGACCATGGCCGCTGCAGTGCCTAACACAGCCAAGAAGTGTGCAGATGCATCTGCACCAGAAACAAAGGGAACCCAATCCTTGTCCACGACAGCATGGCGTAATTGAAGGGAAATGTTTAGATTTGTCACACATCAACTAGTAAACATGGACAGGATGTCTGTAGGGTATTGGGTATAGGGCTACATATCTTATTTATAACAAAAAGCAACTAATAAGAAAACAACAGCGTGCTTACGGGAGCCAGCTTTAGATCCTGCAGGATATCATCGAAATAATGGAACTCCGTGAGTTCCAGCTCCACCATCTCGTTCTTCAGCTCCAGGATGCGGCCCATCACCCCGTCCAGCACTTTCCTGATCAGTATTCGTTTCTGCGGATGGACGATCTGGTCGTAGACATTCTCCAGGTTTCTAAAGATCTGCACATACTTTATGTAGAAGGTGGCCAACGTTTGAAAGATGAAAACCTGATTTCTTTGTGGTTCAACCATCTTCTGAGGCTCTTTATCGAGTAAAGCACCGAGGGCTTCTTGGGTCTGATGCCACATCTTATTATACATTCTGGGGGAAGATAAGGAATTTAGATGACACAGTAAATAAAAATCACTTGGTAAAACATAAACATCGGGCCTCTGGTATAGCAAAATATAACACTGAATCAAGTATGAGCTAAGAATATCATTATGTAGTAGAAAGGTTTGTTAGACAATTTATATCCTGTTCTGATGTCCTTGTGATTTCTGAATACGTGCCACCACTATTATCATCAAATAAAGAGTTTTAAAAGTATTTTGTCTAAATGATAGGAAGTTTTCCCTCACTTTGCCCATAACACCACTATTATTATACACATTTAAAAGAGGACAGAGTTGATATCCAGAATAGTTAACTGATTTGTCCATATACACAGCTGGTGAAGTATACATTGGAACAACCACTTTGGAAAGTAATGCAGCATGTTCTTATGAAGTTGAATGTGTGCATATCCTACGAATGGATAATTATACCCTAGAGAAACTTGTAAATATGCATCAAGAATGATCACTTGCATTTTTTAAATAATAGTAAAAACCTGGAGATAACACAAATGTCCACCAATAAGAGAGTGGATAAATAAATTGTAGTAAATTCACCAATGGACTATCACACAGCAGTGAAAAATGAATGAATGAAATACAGCAAAAGGCAACCACTAAGAATCTTAGAATCATAATGTACAGTGTAAGAAATGAGGTGTAGGCCGGGCGTGGTGGCTCACGCCTGTAATCCCAGCACTTTGAGAGGTCGAGGCGGGTGGATCATAAGGTCAGGAGATTGAGACCATCCTGGCCAACCCGTCTCTACTAAAATACAAAAAAAAATTAGCCAGGCGTAGTGGTGCCCGCTGTAGTCCCAGTTACTCGGGAGGCTGAGGCAGGGGAATCACTTGAACCTGGGAGGTAGAGCTTGCAGTGAGCCAAAATCGTGCTGCTACACTCCAGCCTGGTGAAAGAAGGAGACTCTGTCTTAAGAAAAAAAAAAAAAAAAGAGAGAGAGAGAAGTGAGGTGAGGTGCAGACTGTGGCCCGGGAGGCTGAGTTCTATGGAATGCACCAGCTGGGCTCTCCGCCCTCATTCCAGTGAGTTGCGTTAGTGGATTGAACAGAGAGGAAGCCAGAGAGCCGACGAGTATGACCCTCTTGTCCACACCCTGGTGAGGCAACAAAAGCTGGGTGTGCTCTTCCACCAAAGCCTTAGGGTGGTGGTGGCTCTGTTGTGGCTGGCTGGCCCCAGAATACTGCCCCATCCCTTACCAGTTTCCCTAGACTATGTCCACATCTTTGTTACTGGTCCCTTTATTAGGCCCTCGTGAGTGTCCCCACTTTCCCTGCCAGGGCCAATACATTCATGGTAGAGATTCCTACCTTCCCTCACCAAATTTCAGGTGATTTTTTGATTCTGGTTTTATGTTCAAGAACCAGGACTGAAAAGTGAACTGGAAAGTCAGTGTGTCTGGGAAGGAGCTTCACTGTAGAAAGTGGGTGTGGACAGCCCTGATGACTGATGAAGGAGAAACCCAAAAATGTCAGTATCTTTCTGTAAGGTCTTTCCCTATGCTAACGGGGGTCAGGGGGGCAGACCTAATCCCCTTAAGGAAAAGCAAGTCGATCAAGGGGGCTCACCTCTTCTTTACTCTCAGCCAAGCCACTCATTCCCATGCTTACCTGTGCCTGGCGTCCTGAGTCCAGCTTGGCTGCATGTGCCAACTTCTGCCTGGTTGGCTAGTGGCTTGGCCACCTGCTCTTTGGGGTGTACAAGTGATTGGCAGCCTAAATGTGGCCTATACAGATCTGCAAGCAGTCCTCCAATTTCAGCCCTATCCCAGAAGAACCATGCCCCCGTCTGTCTTCCCAGGGAAACAGCTGGCTTTTGATCACCCCAGCCCCATCCGCTGGCTTTCAGGTCCCACATTCTTTGTCCTTCCTCCATTCCCTCTCATCCATGCCTGCTCTCCTTTTCCCACATTTTCTTTTTTTCTTTTGAGACAGAGTCTCAATCTGTCACCCAGCCCTGAGTGCAGTGGCACAATCTTGGCTCACTGCAAACTCCGCCTCCTGGGTTCAAGCAATTCTCCTGCTTCAGCCTCCTGAGTAGCTGGGACTACAGGCGTGTGCCACCACATCAGGCTAATTTTTGTATTTTTAGTAGAGATGGGGTTTCACCACACTGGCCAGGCTGGTCTCGAACTCCTGACCTCAAGTGACACACCTGCCCTGGCCTCCCAAAGTGTTGGGATTACAGACGTGAGCCACTGTGCCTGGCCTCCTGCACTTTCTTGGTATCTCTTGTCAAATGTTTTCTTTGTCCTTGTGAGTTCATAGCTTTAAATCCTTTATTGCCATTTTGCAGGCAATTCAGGAGGAAGAGGAGACAAGTACGCATGGTTAGCCACCCTGACTGGGAATCTCTCTTCTACATTCCCAAGGTCATTATTAAGCACCCCCTCCAGGTACCCTCTGCCCCAGGCTCACCATCTGCCATTTCTCAAACATGCTCCATTCTTCCCTAAACACTAAGCATCATTTATTGAAGCACTGATTGTATGTGCTTTTTTCACCTTTCTGGCCAAAAAGTAAAAGCATATCTTGATGTCTGCAAGATTTTTGGGTTCAGATGATGATGATGATGATGATAATGATGACGACGATGGCGACGGGAATAGCTTACATTTATATACTGTGAGTCACTGTCCTAAGTGGTTTCCATGTAATAACTCATGTAATCCTCACAACAACCCTATGAGGTAGGCATAATTATTAGCCCAGTTTACATGTGAGAAAACTGAGGCAAAGAGAAGTTACTGCCCAAAGTCACACGGTTTGAATGCAGGATATACATGTAGGCAGTCCGGCTCCAGAGTTCACCCTCTAAACCACTTGACTTCATTGCTTCCCATTTGTCAGGGAGAAAGCAGATCAGGAAGGAGGGGTCCTGTGACACAGAGGTAATTACATCACAAGTAAACAGACTGAGCATAAAAACCAAAACTCCTCCCCCCAACACCCCACTGAGTCAGGACACTGAATTCTGCCGTTAGAATCCCATCCCCAGCATGTTCGAATGCCAGATTTCTCAAAACTCAGCAATATTTAAAATATTGCTAGTGAAAGGGCATTCTTCCAGACCAGCTTATTATAAGAAAGAAGGTTATTATCAGAAAATTAGAATTCCACTTGGCACAGTGTATTAGTCCATTCTCTCACTGTTATACAGAAATACCTGAGACTGGGTAATTTATTTATTTAGAGATGGAGTTTTGCTTTTGTTGCCCAGGCTGGAGTGCAATGGCATGATCTCAGCTCATTGCAACCTTCGCCTCCCAGGCTCAAGTGATTCTCTTGCCTCAGCCTCCTGAGTAGCTGGGCAGGCATGCACCACCACGCCCAGCTAATTTTGTATTTTCAGTAGAGACAGGGTTTCTCCATGTTGGTCAGGCTGGTCTCGAACTCCTGACCTCAGGTGATCTGCCCACCTCGGCCTCCCAAAGTGCTGGGATTACAGGTGTGAGCCACCACACCCGGCGAGACTGGGTAATTTATAAAGAAAAGAGGTTTAACTGGCTCACAGTTCCATAGGCTGTCCAGGAAGCATGGCAGCATCTGTGTCTGGGGTGGCCTCGGGGAACTTTTACTTATGGTGGAGGCAAAGTGGGAGCAGGCATCTCACATGGCGGGAGCAGGAGCAAGAGGAAGGCGGGGAGGTGCCACACACTTTTAAACGAGCAGTTCTCCTGATAACTCACTATCACGAGAATGGCACAAAAGGGGAAATCCACCCCCATGATCCAATCACCTCCCACCAGACCCCGCCTCCAGCATTGGGGATGACAATTTGACAGGAGAGTTGGGTGGGGACACAAATCCAAACCATATCACACAGAACACACATTGACTCCTGGCAGAATTAGGGAGTAATAAACAAGTACCTTGGCCAGGAACAGCAACAACCATCGCTCAAACCAACAACAACAAAAGCAAAACCTCATGCCAGTTCAAAGCTCCTGAGACCCTCTGACATTCTGCTTGCCCCCCTCAAACAGACAAGCAGGAGGGGCTGGAAGAAGCAAAGATGACAGATGATCAAGGGAACGGTTTGGCTGTGGACAACGATCAAGACCCGCAGCTCGGCACGGTGTGAGTTTTCCAAGTCCAGACTTCCAGGACCCGAGAAGGGACAGTAAACCCAAGGCACTCACTGGCCTGAGTGAAGACACGGGCTGAACATACTAACAGGTGTGACAACTGTTGGCATAAAACATAGAGCAATGCTCAAGTTGCTTTGTGGACTTAATAGGGTTTGGGGCCCAAACCTCCCAGGACAACATTCAAGAGGAAAATTACAGGCTAATTTTGTTTAGAACTCAGATCTGAAATTCCACTTAAAAAACAGACCACAGCTCCAGATCAAAAGAATTGTTGCCTCTAACCCAGGCGGGTGATTGCGGGAGTGCCTTTCAGTTCAGCACAGAGGGAAGCCTAACTCCAGACGGCAACGGAGCAGTAAAAACCCCAGATTGTTTCACAGATACCAAGAAGATGCTCAGTAAATTGTAATTTGCAACACAGGCCTGATTAAAAATGCCATCCCCACACACCAGGAAAAAAAGAATGACGACTTCTTCAAAGTGCCAAAAACCAGTGACCCAATGGACCTTCAGTGGAGAAACGCTAGAAATATGACCTCAAAATTAGCAGTAAAAAAGGACAAGGGAGATACGTAAGTAATATAAACCATTTTTTTTAACACCATTGCTTATAAATGGCATGATTGCAAAATCCCAGGAAATCAGTAACAAAAATACATCAACTAGTACAGCAAAGGCCAGGCGTGGTGGCTCACGGCTGTAATCCCAGCACTGGGTGGCTGAGGTGGGTGGATCACTTGAGGTCAGGAGTTCTAGACCAGCCTGGCCAACATGATGAAAACCCATCTCTACTAAAAATACAAAAAGTAGCCAGGCATGGTGGCGGGCACCTGTAATCCCAGCTACTTGGGAGGCTGAGACAGGAGAATTGCTTGAACCCAGAGGCAGAGGTTGCAGTGAGCCGAGATCTCACCACCACACTCCAGCAAAAAAAAAAAAAAAAAAAAATTACAGCAAAATTGCAATACTTTAATGCAGAGAAAAAAATGAAAGAAGAAATCCATTCACAGCACCAATAAAGAACATTAAATATTTAAGAATTCACATGGTGGGAGCCACATGAAATCTAGCTAAAGGCAATTCTAGAATGCTGGGTGCAGATCAGCACAAGCAGAAGGCACTATCTGCTCCCGTCTAAAGAGGCAAACCCTGTCTCTACTGAAAACACAAAAATTAGCCGGGTGTGGTGGTGTGCACGTGTAATCCCAGCTACTCGGGACGCTGAGATGGGAGACTCACTTGAACCCGGGAGGCGGAGGTGCAGTGACCCAAGACCGCACCACTGCACTCCAGCCTGGGCAACAGTGCGAGACTCCATCTCAAAAAAAGAAAAGAAAGGCTATAAAGACAGAAGACTCCTGAGACATACATACAGATTTAATATGGCCAAGAATTCAGTAACAATAGACTAAAGACTATAAACAAATCTAGTAATAATATTTAAATATGGGAGTGGAACAGGCAGTAAAAGTTAAAAGGCATCTTCTACTTCCAACATTGGCCACACCAACAAGCATTAAGTTTGTACAATACCCTAAAGAGGCTGCCTCCGTGAAGTTCAGGTGGGGTGACCTGAACCCCACAAAGACCCAAAGGCAACGACAGCCAGAGATCTTAGGTTGAAGAGGCTCCTGCTTCCACCAGGGGAAACCAAAGCCGACCTGATGGGCAGAGCTCAGCCAGACTTTCTGGATGTCTGGACCTGCTGTGGGCTCCCACCCAGGGGAGCCCAGTTGCTCCAGGTCAGAGCCCTCACTGGCTTCAGTCGGGTCAGAGAAGCAGGACTTTTCCAGGGCCTCACAGAGCTGACACATAACTGGAATTTGTGGCCAAAGACAGTCCTGGTGGCTTCAGCCTTCTAGGTCCTGCCATTTCTTTCTTCCCCATCTGCAGTCTGTCTAGGGATCCCTGTCTGAGAGGCCAGGCAAAGATTCCTGGCTGACAGGAAATGTTTGGCAGCTTCGAAAGCACAGGGATCCCTGCATCATTACCTGCCTTCCTCGTGCTCAGACACGGCGTCGTCTCTTACACTGCAAGCTCCGCCTCCCGAGTTCACGCGATTCTTCTGCCTCAGCCTCCGGAGTAGCTGGGACTACAGGCGCCCGCCACCTCGCCCGGCTAGTTTTTTGTATTTTTAGTAGAGACGGGGTTTCACCGTGTTAGCCAGGATGGTCTCGATCTCCTGACCTCATGATCCGCCCGTCTCGGCCTCCCAAAGCGCTGGGATTACAGGCTTGAGCCACCGCGCCCGGCCTACGGCGTCGTCTCTTTCCGCCAGACCCTCTTCCCTTGAGACTGCCTCTGGCTTCTTGCTCCCAGCTGTCCTGATGTCTCTCCACGTGACCACACCCCCTCACGCGTCGGACCGCCAGCGACCTGGGCACCATGCCTCAGCCACGCCCTCCTGGGGAGCCCCCACTTCGCGCTCAGTCCATCTGGCCTTGCACCCCACCTCCTCGCCCTGCAGCCTCAGCCTCCTGCCTGAGCCCAGTCACGAAGGTCAAATGAGACAAGAGAGGCGGCAAGATGATTTTTCGTAAGAGCACTGACGAGATAATTCACACGGCATAGAATTCACTCTTTTCAAGTGTACACAATTCAGTGGTTTTTAGCATAGAGGTGTGCAACCACTACCATTATCTAACTCCAGAACATTTTCATCACTGGGAAAGAAACCCACACCTGTGAAGCAGTCACTCTCCATTCCCCATTCCTCCCCGCCCTTGGCAACCACTAACCTAATTTCCAGCTCTATTTGCCTATTCTGGGCATTTCACAGAAGTGGAATCACACAAGAAGGGGCTTCAGTGCTCAGCTCCTTTCCCTCGGTGCGGTGTCCTCAAAGTTCATCCACACTGCCGTGTACTTCGTACTTCATTTCTTTTCATTGCCAAGTTGCCTTTGTACAGATACACCACATTTTGTATATCCATTTGTCAGCCCATGGACACTTGAGTTGTTTTCGCCTTTTTTGCTGCTCTGAATAATGCTGCTAGAAGCATTCCTGCATGAGTTTCTGCGTGGACATGTCTTTATTTTCCCCAGATATGGCAAGGTGGTTTTCAAAGGTAAAAGTGCTCCACATTTAAAATAGAAACCAGTGTCCTGAGCAGCTCATCCCTGGAGGTCACTCAACCTCTTCGTGCTTACACCTCCTCCACTGGCAAACCTGGATGATGAGACCAACTCTGGACACCTCCAGGGACTACTGTGAGATAGTGATATGGTGTGGCTGTGTCCCCACCCAAATCTCATCTTAAATTGTACTTCCCATAAGCCCCACGTGTTGTAAGAGGGACCTCGTGGGAGGTAATTGAATTACGGGGACAGCTACCTCCATGCTGTTCTCACGATAGTGAGTTCTCACAAGATCTGATGGTTTTATCAGGGGCTTTTCCCCCTGCTTTGCTCTGCACTTTCCTTGCTGCTGCCATGTGAAGAAGGGTGTGTTTGACTTCACCTTCCATCACGACTGTAAGTTTCCTAAGGACTTTCCAGTCCTGCAGAACTGCTAGTCAATTAAACCTCTTTCCTCTGTTCCAGTGTGAGAACAGATTAATACAGATGGAATAACAGGTGTGAAAGTGTTCCGGGAATTTTAAATGCACCTTGCAAACAGAAGGTAGTATTTTATCCATAAGACTACTTAACGGTTTTTAGAAGTATATGCTTGGTTTCAGAGTTGAGCATATGACTTAAAGATATGACAGACTTTGAAGTCAGGAGGATTATGGATGGAGAAGACTGAATATAACAGTTAAAAAGACCAGACTGTTAATTCTACAGCTTGGCAGTTTTCCTATAACGGAGTGGGTCGGGGAGGGAAACACTTGCATATTCAGACATACTATGCACGTCCATGGGAAATCAAAATATTGCAAAATGGAAATTCTTTCCAAGTAATTTTGCACATGATAAAACCTTCTGAATCTTCCAATCTTAACTAGTTTGCTATCTTCTTCCCTGAATACTCCCCCCGTCTTCTTGCTCTATGGAAGGCCTGGCTCTGTTTGGAAGCCCTCTCAGTAGAGGCTCCTGTTCCCCCCCCCAGAGCCCTCTGTCTCTGTCTGTGGGGCTGGGTCAAGGGGATCCCTTCTTTTCACTGCACCTCCAGATATCTCCCTTCCCTCCTCCCAACACTCCCTGGCTTTGAATCCCACTTCATCTGATGCTGTCACCACTGCCCCTCAGTCACCATCATCTTCCATCTACCATGATCATTCCAGGCCACCTCCAGGGCACCTACCCGCTGAATAGCATCTTGACGCTGCCTTCCCACCTGTTCCATTGCTAAGTGCTGAGTTCCTCTACCTAAGGCCAGTACCCCCCTGGATCCCATGTCCTCTCACTACCAACGATGTCACCCACTTCTCCCTCCTCCTCCTATATCATTCTGGGCCATTCCCTTCCATACACAAACATTCTGTCGTTTTCTGTCTTGGAGCCATGTCCTCTGCCCCTAGCTGCCAACACATTTCCTTTCCTTTGCAGCAAAACTCCTTTAAGGAGTTAGCTATGTTCACCGTCTACAGTTTCTCTCCCTCCTACATTCACTTGAGTAAGTCTTTCTATCCCATCACACCACTGAATCAGCTCCTGTCAAGGTCACTGCTGAACTCCACACTGCCAAATCAAGAGTCAGTTCTCAGTTCTACACCAACTTGTCTCAGGAGCACTTGACGGAGGAGAAAGAAGTTACTTCTCCTGGAAACACTATTACTCCTTTCACTTGCTTCTTTCTCATGGATCATGTTTTTGATTCCTTTGCTGGGTCTCCTCTTCTCCCTGCCTTACTGTGGATGACCCCAGGCTCAGTCCTTACACCTCTTCTTTATTAATATTCATTCTATGTCTCGCAAAGACCATCACAGGCTGACAGTGAGCGAGTTTATATTTCAGATGTGGGTCTTGCTCCTGAACCCAAGATCTGAATATTTTAACTGGCTATTTCATCTCCACATGATGTCCAATGGGCACTTCCAACTCAATAGGTCTTAAACGGAACTCTTGATCTTCCCCACTCCCAAACACTGGCAAGCCTTTAAGCTCTCTGCTCTTACTTCCTTGCCTAGAAAAATAGGGAGTGTAATAGCAACAGTGCAGGCTGGAGCTACAATGCCTGGCTTGGCACTGTTTACTTGCTGTGTGAGCTACTTCACCTCTTCATACCCAAGTTCCCTCATTTGTAAAATGGAAATAACAATATCAACAGCCCGTACATTACAGGGTTGCTGTGAAGCAGTTAGAACAGTGTCCACAGGGTCAGTCCTGTACTACCTGTTTGAAATTATTCTTATGAAGACCAAATGAGGTAATTTTGTGCAAGTGCTGTGTAAACGACACAGTGCTAGGCACACACTCCTTTCAGTATCACTGCCACACGAGTTGGTGAAAAGCAAATGACAATAACGCTTTCCCAAGATCTTTCTAGACTTAAATTTCAGGACCTGGGTGTTTTCACAAAGCAACGTATTTACTACTGTGAAAGATTAACAACAACAACAACAACAACAAAAAAAAACAGACAAAATGGCTTCTCAGCAATAGCCCCTAAGGGCTTGGCAGGTATAGGAAACACCGGGAGCTCATCCCCTGGTGGGTGGTGGGATGCGTGGGGGAGGGGGAGATCTACGTGTATGATCTTCCTTGCTCACAAGAAGCAGATACTCTATCCAGAGGCATATTTGAATTTCCTAAAAGGAAAAAAAAGTGGGAGAGAGGAGGGAAGTTGAGAGGTGAGGGGAGGAGAGAAGAAAAGAAAAAAGAAAATAAGAGAAGTAGAAAGCAAGCCACCTTCTGGCTTGGGGAAGCCCACCCCATGGCTGTGGCTGGGAGCCCATCGCTTACGTGTTCGACATTGCTGGCTACTTTCCCTCTTTTCCTCGCCCTCCGGGAAGCTCTTCCGTTGCTCTCTGAAGGACGGTGGCAGCAGGGGTCAGGGCACTACCAGGAGCTACAGAGGACTGGGAGGGGGTCTTCTGGAGGGAGAAACCAGGACTGCGATAATCTCTCGCTTCGGGCAGGAAAAGGTGAGGCCGGGTTTGCGTCGCAGGCACGGAGCGCGCAGGCGCAGAGAGGGTGCTTCGCTCCTTCCCGTCGGGACCCAGAGACTTGCGAACCTCACTTTGGCCACTCAGGTGGGCGCGACGCGTCCCTAGCAACGGGAACGCCGCGCCTGCGCATTGCCTTCCGCCTGTCCCCTGCGCGCTCCGCGCCTGCGCCACCGCCTCTTGTTGCTGCGGGAAAGGCGCGGGAGCCCTGGGTGGGCGCAGCGGCGGTAGCCTGTCGGAGTTCCAGCCCTCCGTCGCGGGGCCGGGCCGCCTGGCGAGCCTGCTCCGGGCCCCAGTCCCTGGCCCGTGGTCCTCCAGGCCGTCTTCCCGCTTTCCTGCTGGCCCCATTTTCATCCACCGTCAGCTCTGCGGCCTTGGGCAAGGCCCTTAATGATGGTGGTCTTCAGTCTTTCCATCTGTAAAGTGGATATAACAGTCGTTCCTTCAGAACTTTACTGGGCATCTATTCTGGGCCAAGTGCAGACTTAGATTCTGGGGACTCAAGACTTACGCAGACACTCCCTTCGGAGACTTAATGAGTATGAACCAAGGCGCGGGTGCGTTGTGAATGTAAAATGCAGTGTGGATGTTATCAACAGTTATCCGTAAGTTGCTATGAGTGTTGGCTTTCATTGCTCTTCTTTCTTCGCCTTTAGCAACTGTTGAGGTTTATTTGCACATTTTAGGGTCTGCAGTTCCTATTGGAACACCAGGTTTAATGCTGTCAAAGGCGTGGAGCGAACATCCAGGTAAAAAATGATAATCAGGATCAAAAACCTCTCCCCCACCATTACTAATGAAACGCACAAAAGCGTAGTAAAAGCCAGCCCTCCGCACCCCCTTCAAATAATGGAGCAAATTATTTCTCAGACGAGAAATTAAGTACAACTTTGTACCGTAAACTTTAAAAGCTCATTGAAATAGCTGCGTGCAGTAGAGAATGGTGTCCAGCCTCATCTCCACTCTCCCAAAGCCCTTCAGGGGAAGAGACCAAGTAGACGCAACACCAAGAATCTCAGTAATGCTTTTTGATACAAAGAAGACACAAACTGAAAAGAAGGGAGATGGAAGGGTGAGCAGAACGAGCAAACGCCTGGGGAAATCCGGCCAGATAAAACCATCCTGAGTGGAGGCCAATCCCTGCCACCCTCAGGACCTGAGCAAGGACAGGAGAAATCGCCAGGGTTTGCCATTTTCTAGGTCCCTACATTGAGTTAAGGCAAAGATTCAAAGTCAGAGGGCATTTTCTCACAGGAATAGGGCACACTCGTGACTAGAGTGGGAGGATGGTGGCGAAGGAGCTTATCAAAATCTCAGAAGAGAGCAGAGCCTGGAAGTTGTGTGGATTCAGGGGAGCAGCCCTTATCCTCAGTGTGTACTCAGGCTCCAGGAGAGCAGGGAGAAGTGCAGTATCTCAGCTCTGGAACTCAGATACAGTGAAAAGACGGTCAAAGAGGATTCACCCACGTTATATTTGAACAAATAAAACATTTTCAAAGAGTAACACATGTTAAGTAGGAATAAGATAGAAAGAAGCAGCATATCCACTATCTAAAACCAAGACTTTCATAAAAGTAGAAGAAAGGATTATAACATAGGCCAGGCAAGTGAAAGAAAGAAAGTCTGGAGAAAATCTAACCAAATACATAAAAGCAGAAAAATCTTGGTTTTGTTTGTTTAGTTTAGTTTTTTTTTTTTTTTTTTTTTTTTTGAGACAGAGTCTCCTTCTGTTGCCCAGGCTGGAGTGCAGTGTGTGATCTCAGCTCATGGCAACCTCTACCTCCCGGGTTCAATCTATTCTCCTGCCTCAGCCTCCCAAGTAACTAGGATTACGGGTGCCCGTCGCCACGCCCAGCTAATTTTTGTATTTTTAGTAGAGACAGGGTTTCACCATGTTGGCCAGGCTGGTCTCGAACTCCTGACCTCAGGAGATCTGCCCGCCTCAGCCTCCCAAAGTTCTGGGGTTACAGATGTAAGCCACCACGCCCTGCCAAAGCAGAAAAATCCTTACACATGTTCCATATTATAGAATAAGCTAATAAGAACATTAAGGTAATAAAATAAGAACTGGGAGAAAATATAAAACAACAGAATGAGAAAGGAAAGAAGATTACACAGCTAAGGAAACCAAAAGAAAAACAGAAGTAGTCCAATACAGAAAACAGGTTAGAAAAACCAAGAAATAGACCAGGCACAATTCAGCTGAATTACTGACTTAGAGGGAAAAGCTGACTCACTTACAGTAAATGTAGAGAAGAAAGAGTGAGGCACTTGAGCAATTTACAAAAAGGGTTAGTTGATATTCCTGCAAGAAAGACCTTCAACATTAGACTATTTTCAGAGATACAAGAAATGTTTTTGAAATAAAAGAATTAAATCTGCAGATCAGAAATTCTCAGTGTGTTCCAGGGAAAACTAATATACAACACCTAGCATCAGGAGATGTCCTGGATACATTATTGAACTTCAAAGAGAAATGGCAGGAGAAATCTGGCTAGCCTCAGATCTCAATGTCAGATGAAAACGAAGCAATATTTACAAAGTTCTTGGGAAAAAGTGTGACCTCAGCATATTTCTACTCATTCAAGTTAATAGTCCCAATATGAAAGCCCTCAGGAGATACAGCACTCATGTACAGATTGATGTGTTAACAAATGCAAGTAACAGAAACCCAGTGAGCACTGGCTTAAACAATAAGATTTTAAATCTCCCTTAACACCAAGAATAGAGGTGATGGCTCATGATCTCAGTGGCTCAGTGACATCATCAAGGATCAGTCTTCAATGATCTTTCCATCTTTTGGAACTGTCATAGTAACCATACGAAATGACTTTCTTTGTGGTCATAAAATGCCTGTCGCAGCTCTAGGTCTTATATCCTCACACTGTGATATCCCAAGATAGAAAAAGAACCAGCAGGGAAATATGATACACATTGCCCTTTTAGAGTAATGAGGATTTACCTGCATTAAGAGGTAGAGAGGTAGATGAAAGAACCCAATCAGAACTCTGTCAGCACAGAAGAAGGCAGGATTGGCTGTTATGTAGGCACCATTCAATATGAGCCACCCATGAACTCTTCTAGCAAATAAATTACTTGATGATGAAATACAAGCAAAAGATACAAATTAGGTGGAAAAGGTTAGCATAATACTCAATATGAGAAGACAGTGGAACAAGGTTCCTCAATTCTGCAAGAGAACAAATATAGTTTCTCCATGATTATATCCTATGAGCTTTGCCAATTGCTGCACTTATTGACCTCTTGTTCTCTGCCAGGAAGTATTTAGGACCTAACATAGATCATTCATTAAATCTCATTAACTTTGTGAGATAGGTAATATTTTCATCCCCCCCACCTTTTTTTTTTTTTTTTTTTTTTGAGATGGAGTTTTGCTCTTGTTGCCCAGGCTGGAGAGCACTGGTGCGATCTTAGCTCACTGCAACCTCCACTTCCCGGGTTCAAGTGATTCTCCTGCCTCAGCCTCCTGAGTAGCTGGGATTACAGGTACCCACCACCACACACAGCTAAAAAAAAAATGGGTTTTCTGTGAGACAAATGTTACTAAAAACTGGTTCTCATAACAGCCCATCCTTTAGGAAAAATCATTGCTACCTAGGTACATGGATACAGTAGAAAAGGTTACTTTATCCTCAGCATTTAATAATTCATACAGCCTCAGATCCAGACTGCCAGGTCTCTGGGGAAATCAGTCTTCTCAGTCTTCTTGGTACATGTGACATTTGGGCAAATATTTATTGATGCTTGTTCTGTGAAAAACACAATAATCAACACCATGCAATAGAAAAAAGTTGGCTCTGATAGGAAGAATTCTGCTTGCAGGAGTGGAGGAGAGGAGAGGGGATCATTCGGGAGAACACAGGCTTCATCATCACATGTGCATTTTCTTGTGGGATAATAGGCTGGGAAGGGCTGTTCCAGGTTGGTTGTCAGATCTGCTTCCTTCAGGTGCGTCCAGTCCCCAGTACTCTGCCACCTCCTGAGCATCCCTTCTCTGCCAACACACTTGCAGTGAGAGGGACGCCTGACCCTCTAGGAAGCCCATTCTGGTTTCGGAAAACTCTCACTATTGCTCATTGGTTTTACATTGACGCTCCAGGGAAAAGCAGAACAATCCAATCCCTCTTTTTTTTTTTTTGAGATGGAGTCTCGCTCTTGTTGCCCAGGTTGGAGTGCAATGGCGCAATCTTGGCTCGCCACAACCTCCGCCTGCTGAGTTCAAGCGATTCTCCTGCCTCAGCCTCCCGAGTAGATAGGATTGCAGGCATGTGCCACCATGTCTGGCTCATTTTTTGGTATTTTTAGTAGAGATGGGGTTTCTCCATGTTTGTCAGTCTGGTCTCAAACTCCCAACCTCAGGTGATTCACCCGCCTTGGCCTCCCAAAGTGCTGGGATTACAGGCATGAGGCACCGTGTCTGGCCTCCAATCCCTCTTTTTTGGGAGTGGTCTTTGGAAAGTTTAAGCCCATGTCCACCTGTCCACCTGCACCCCTCGCCCCTCATCAAAGTCCTCTTGGTTACAGAGTAAGTGCCCTCAGCTTCTTCTGCATTACAAGATTTTTAAGTTCTCCTTCTCTCTGTAATGCTGTTAACACAACTTAGCATCCTTCAGACATAAACCAATGAAACAAAAGCTTCTAGTGGGAGGTGGTAGGCATTTCATCAAGCAGCAAAAGGGGCCCTTCCTTAAGTCTCCACACCTTAGATCCATTGTAGGGTGGCCATGCCACACCGTTGACTCATGACGCCCATAGTCCGCTAACCCCACAAATCTGCCTACAGTGTCTCCTGCGGAATGTCTCCTCTGTTTTTCAGTGTGTTCATCATCCTATCCAGTTCCATGTCACCCCTCAAATGATCCATGCTATTGATAAACATGTTCTCTATGACAAAGCCAGGAACCCCATAGCACAGCACCAGAAATGAGCTCAAGTTAGCATCAAACCACAAGTTCTAAACCTGCCAGCCATGCTATCATCATGTGGCTTACATTTCTCCTTGCCCTCAACAATTCCCTGTGGTAAGGATTGTCAAGTGCACAGTAATATGCATCTAAAGCATCGCCTTATGTACTATATTAGTAACTATAGAAATTTACAAATAGGCTGATCTGGCATGCTTTGTTTTTGGAAATCCAAGATGATAATACTTGTTACCTCTGCTTCCTTTTCTAAAAACTCACAAATCATTTTAATGGTCTGGAGTATTTCCTGTGATCACATAAAGTTCACTGGGCCAGAACCTGACCTATTTTAAGTGAATGAGTCATCAGTCACTCAGAACCGCACAATTCTCTCCTGTAGTTTTTTTTCATTATGCCATGACAATTCAGTCAAACCAGGGAACTTGTTTCTTTACTAGGCCTGAACCAGGGTTAAAGTGTCCCAAAGCAACTCATCTGTCTACACCTTCGCCTAAGACAACACAGGCTGCAACAGGAAGCAGGGCCTTTTCCTGCCACACGGTGGCAGGCCAACCACTAACCGGTCAAAGTGAGGACCATGCAATGCTTCCTGCTCCCACCTTCTCACCGAAGGACCCAGCCTCCTTCCTCACCTCCTTCGCTAACACCCTTCCCATTTCCCTCAGTAACAGTAAGACTAAAGCATGACAAGACAGGAATACACTGTACCAAAAGACGAGGCTGTAAATACCAAGCACAACAGACTGAGATTTTGCCCAAGAAGGCTCCTGGCAGCTTGGGGGACAGCACTGGCCATGGAACTGACCATTAACATCCACCAAGGAGAAGCTCCTTCCTTGAAGGACCAGAGCAGGTCCTGGCATTCCAGGGGGACCAGAGCTCTGCTCCATCCACCCTGGTCTCTCTGTCCTACTCAATCCCATTCCAGGGTCCCATCCTGCCAAGCCTGAGTGATAATAAGCTTATTTTCTCTTCTTACATGAAAACCCTAAGCTTACTTGTTTAGTAACCACTCTCTGTACCTTGCTAGGCATCTGAGGTCCAAATCATTATTCTGATTAACTTTTCCAATAATTTCCTCTAAATTGGTCATTATTTCTTCCACAGTTACTATGTTTTTATCCTGAACAATTGATGTTTTATTTTATGTCAAATGCACATGTCTTTATACAGCCTCATAATCAGACTGCCGGGTATCTGGGAAAATGTTTTTTTCTCATTGTTCTCAATATGTATGAATTCAGTTAGGCAAATATTATGGACACTCATTCTATGCCAAGCACAATACTCAATGTGGTGTAATAGAAAAAGAAACCTTTGCTAGGAATTCAGCCTTCAGGGAGTAGAATAGAAGAGATAAAGGTAGGAGGTGATTAAATGTCACAGTGCAAAGTCTTTTGGGAGTTTAGAAGAGAGGGGCTACTTTGCCCTTTGGAAAGTGGAAGGTGTTATGCTGGTGGGATTGGAGCTAGCTACATAAAAGGTGAGTGGGGCTTTGACCTGAGGAAATGGGAGTCTGTGCCAGGTGAAGGAAACAACATGGCAAAGGTAGAGCAGCAGGAAAAGTATAGGGATATGTTCGTTTGAGAGCCGGTATTTGTCTTTGACCTGGGAATAGGCTTGTCATGATGGACTCAGGTCAGATGTTATATGGACTTTATAGCAGGCCAAGAAGTTTGGACCGAATTGTACGGCGACCCTCAAACTATGGAGGTTTATGTGAGCAAGATAATTGACAGGGTCACGAGGCAGGGGACCAATTCAAAGACAAGAAGTAGAGATGAGAGGATAAACAAAATGTGGTGTATATGTAAATAGAACAACAGTCAGCTGTAGAAAAGAATGAAGTTCTGACACATGCTGTAGCGTGGATGAACCCTGAAAGCATTATGCTAAGTGAAATAAAACCAGACACAAAGGACCACACTTTGTATGATTCCACTTCATATGCAATGTCTAGAACAGGCAAATTTGTAAAGACAGAAAGTGGATTAGAGGTTAACGGGCTGGTGGAAGGAGGGAGTGGGGAGTTGTTTCTTCATGTGTACAGAGTTTTTGTTTGGGGTAATGAAAAATTTTGAAATATAGTGGTGATGGTTGTACAACAACATTGTGGATGTAGTTAATGCCACTGAATTACACACTTACAATAGCTAAAATGGCACATTGTATGTTTGAGAGAGAGAAGCATGACAAGACAGGAATACACTCTACCAAAAGATCAGGCTGTAAAGACTAAGCACAACAGACTGAGGACCTTGCCTGAGGCTCCTGGCAGCTTGGGGGGGTGGCAATGGCTATGAACTGACCATTAACATTGACCAAGGAGAAGCTAACTGATGCCTAGACTGTTTTGAATGAGAAACGAAGAATAGAGGAGAGGGTACAAAATATTGAGAAAGCACAATTCATACGATTGTAGTGTGACTCAGAGAGGGAGAATTCTGAGCTGAGCTGAGACTTCAGTGGCAAGTGGCTCGAAGGAGCAGAGCTGGAGGTCAGGCTGGGGAAGGAATGGAGGCTGAAGAATGGAGGAGCTAGAGCGACTAAGTACAGAGGCGCCTTCTGAAGCTTGGTGAAGGAGACAGGAAGGTAGCTCAAAGTGATAACAAGCATATGGGAAGATGTTTCAGATTAGGGAGGCAGAAACTAATTTTTAGGATAAATGGAAAGAAAGAATTTGAAGATGTATTCCTCTGCCAAGTGCATGTCATTTTTTAAACCCTGGTCTAGAAGCACTCTTCTGGGATATAATGTGCACTGGCATCTCTTTATACTCACCACCCTTCTTTCTTTCCAAGAAATCCCAATACTCTGTATCCTCACACCATATATAGACCCTTCCCTGAGAGTTTTGGTGGTGTGATTCAGCCTTTAAGGAATCAGCTGGAGTAACTGGCAGAGTGCTATTTTGGTAAGTCTGGAAAAGGTTTCTGTAACACCCCAGAGAAAGGCCAGGGAGGCATCACGCCTCTCTTTATTGGCCAGGGCACAGTGGGGATCACCCAGTGTCACATTGTGTCCCTTCCTTCCCAATTATAGGTTTCCTAAAACTCTCGCAATGTGTGGATCATGCTTATGAGTCTGTAGAGCCCAGGATGCTGCTTGTTTTCGTTTAATACTTTACTTAGTTTATTGATGCTCAAAAATAGGTTACAGATTAGTTAGGCATATTATAAGCTGGTTGTTCATAAGAAAACAAAAAGTGGGCATTTGATTACTGTAAAATTGTAGTCAGTTGGAGCAACTGGTCCTGATCATTCCTTTTCCTTCCTTCCTTCCTTCCTTCCTTCCTTCCTTCCTTCCTTCCTTCCTTCCTTCCTTCCTTCCTTCCTTCCTTCCTTTCTC
>NC_045444.1:122790118-122927799 GCF_002776525.5 Piliocolobus tephrosceles
CCTTCCTTCCTTCCTTTCTTCCTTCCTTCCTTCCTTCCTTTCTCTCTCTCTCTCTCTCTCTCTCTTTCTTTCTTTCTTTCTTTCTTTCTTTCTTTCTTTCTTTCTTTCTTTCTTTCTTTCTTTCTCTCTCTCTCCTTCCTTTCTTCTTTCTCTTTCTTTTTTCTTTCTTTCTTTCTCTTTCTTTCTTTCTCTCTCTCTCCTTCCTTCTTTTCTTTCTTTCTTTCTCTCTCTCTCTCTTTCTCTCTCTCCTTCCTTCCTTTCTTCTTTCTCTTTTCTTTTCTTTCTGTTTCCCTTTTGTCTCCCAGGCTGGAGTGCAATGGCAGCATCTCAGCTCACTGCAACCTCTGCCTCCTGGGTTCAACGGATTCTCCTGCCTCTCAGCCTCCTGAGTAGCTGGGATTACAGGCACCTGCCACCATGCCTGGCTAATTTTTGTATTTTTAGTAGACACAGGGTTTTACCATGTTGGCCAGTCTGGTCTCAAACTACTGACCTCAGGTGATCCATCACCTTGGCCTCTCAAAGTGCTGGGATTACAGGCGTGAGCCACTGTGCCCGGCTGATTCTTCTATTTTCTAACAGTGTGGCTTGAATAAAGTCCAGTAACATTTCTGAACCCAAATCTCTCTCTCTACAAAGTGATACCCCCTGTGTCAGTCAAAGCATTGTGATAGAACTCCTTGAATGGTTTTTAAGTTGCCATTTGCTAGAAAACTGGTGTGACCTTGTGTACTTAGTATCCAGGTGATCATTTGACTCACATGTTTTATATTCCAGAGATTTTGTTCACGAAGTGTTTTTCTGAAAACTCAGTGTTTGTAGCATTGTTGGAAATTTTCCTCATATCCTCACTGAATTTGTATTGAAGGAATCGAGTCTTTGAAAGGTGGGTTTACCTCCCTGTTTAATAAGTGATAAGGCTGTCATTTGAGTTGTCCCTTAGTGTGAGTCCTGGAGTTTGAGAACAGCGACTGCTGTGATCCTACCGTGATTTGATGGGCACTTCTAGGCACAGTGAAAGGGAAGTGGAAGTTTCTGGTTGACTTTGATTCAGTTCCAACACGTTCCTCAGGTAGGCCTGCAGAACTGCAGAGAGTGAAGTCAGCAGAGATGAAAGTGAAAAGGTGTAAAGTTCACATTGAGTTTGAAGGCCTTCTCCTCTTAACTTAGATGTAAGAAACATTTTCTATGCTTCTAAGTATAAAATGTCATTCTACATAAGAGGTGTATTTTAAAATGTCAGATATTAAACTGTCTGTGGTAACATTCCACTTTTCATGTCTAATGTTATGTCTGTACGAAAAGAAATGGATGAAATGCTAAGCTTGTTCAATTTGAATACATACCTGGAACTAAATCAAATGTGTTTCATTAATTCATAATCATTAAAAGTAAGCATTGGTAGACCCTTGACCTAATACTTTGAGATCTAACATTCACAGTTTTGACTTATTGTGAGCCATCCCTAAGGTCCATGGCATGTTATAATTTAATGGGGACAGGCCTACTTCCCTCAGAGGATTGCTATAAGGATTAAATAAACAATGTATGTAAAGCACTTGGCACAAATTTAAACCAGCATGCTGTTGTGTGGCCGGTAGTCCTGTAAGCTATTGGGGGAGTCTGGAGGGCTGCTCAAAATCAGCCTCTCAGCCGTATTCCTCAGTTTAGGCTTCACAGAAATCCCAGGTGGCAAAGACCCGCTCCATACAGGTTGTTCCATTGAGGGCCCGTAACATGCACATTGCGTTCAGAACAATAATAACTAGAAACTCCTGCAACAGCTGACACCAACATTCCAAACAGCAAACAGTTTTGGTTGTGAATCTTGGCTTCTCTCCAGTCTATTACCATAACATGTCAAAGCATAGTTTGCACTGGAAATGAGTCTGAGTTGATAGATTTTGTTGAGAATATGCTAGTAAACTAATTTAAAGGGATATGAGCAATGTGTCTGTTACCTTCTGAACAGAGTTCCAAAGAGAATAGATCTCACAAACACCAAAGCCGTTTTACGTCAAATAAACATCACTTCCACTGGGAAATGAGTGTAAATGTGTGTGTGTGTGTGTGTTTTTCTTATGAGCTGCCGCTATTATCTATTAATAAAACTGCCCAGTGTGAGAAAAAAGAAAAAGGAACTAGCTGGAGGCAGGATGTTGGTTTTTTTAAATTATTATTATTATCCTGTTTTTTTCACAAACACTGAGGCAGCTTTTGTAACCCAGATGCAGAGAAGGTCACTTTTCAATTGTTTTAACACCTGCTGTCTATTAAAATGAACATGATTTCCACAAGCCATTGATAAATTCAGTCTGAAACCTATCTCAAGTGGCGATTTCCTTTATTTTGATAAAACTTTTGAATAAATAATATGTCTGTCCAATTTCTGGTGTGTGTGTGTGCACGTGTGCATGCGTGTGTGCGTGTGTGTGTGTGTGTGTGCGTGTGCATGTGTGTGTGTGTGCGTGTGTGTGTGTTTGCTATTTGACTCTCATATCCCGCCTCTTACTATTTTATTTTCACAGTGCTTATTACAAAACAATAGTTTTTGGTGCCGAGAGTAGAAAGCTAATTACAAATAACAGCTGTGTTGTTCATAATACAAAAGTGAAGCTAGGGCACAGTGGTGCACTCCTGTAACCCCAGATACTCAGGAGGCTGAGGCGAGAAGTTAGCTTGAGCCCAGGAGTTTGAGGCTGCAGTGAGCTATAATGGTGCCACTACCTGAGTGACAGAGTGAGACCCCATCTCTTAAAAATGTGACACACTTAGTCATTAATGAGACATACTTAAAGTCTTGAATTGGCAATGGCTCTGACTATATCAGCAAAATGTAATTTAAGAGCAGAGAAAATGTCTACTTAATCTACTGATTCATCATAGAATACCACCAGACTTAATAGAAATATAATCTTGGTTTAAAAAATATCAAGCAGGAGGCTGGTAAGAATTCTTGTAGGCTTGTTTCTTCCTCCTTCTGTCTGCCAAACGTCTGTCTCCTTGTTCTCTGCTCACTCTTTTTTTGAGGTGGAGTCTCATTCTGTCACCCAGGCTTGAGTGCAGTGGCATGACCTCGGCTCACTGCAACCTCCACCTCCCAGTTTGAAGCCATTCTTATGCCTCAGCTTCCTGACTAGCTGGGATTACAGGCACCCACCACCATGCCCTGCTAATTTTTGTATTTTTAGTAGAGACAGGGTTTCACCATGCTGGCTAGTCAGGTCTCGAACTCCTGACCTCAAGTGATCCACCCACCTCGGCCTCCCAAAGTGCTGAGATTATAAGCTTAAGCCACCGTGCCCTGCCCTGCTCACTCTTTCTCCTGGGAAGTGCAGCACTTTCTTGGATGAGGCATTGCTCTGTCCCAGGGTAGGAGGAGCAGCAGCCCTCACTGCAGGCAGAACGCTGCTAACACTTGCCTGTCACCTTCCCCCAAGGCGTCACATTGGTCTAGACCTGGTGCAGTCTGTTGCTGCTGTGGAGGTTTACTTATTAAAGCCATCCTGGGCATGTGTCTACCTAGTGTATTCTCAGGGAGTTGTTTACTTTCACTTTTCATGCTATGAAAATGGTTTCAGACTTTGTAGATGTCCTGGGACATGAAATGCAGGTAAAAATATTAAATAGCTACAACTTTAAAAAGACTTTTTATAAAAGTATAAGTGCAGAAAATGGGCAACTCTTTAGCGTACAGCTCCATGCATTTTCACAACTCAAAAACACCTGTGTATGAAATACCCAGATCGAGACTCGTGAGAAGAGCAGAATCCCAGAGGCTCCCAAAGGATGCCTTCCAAACCCATTCTGTCCCTCCTTCCCAAAGGCAAATGCTGCCTAACACCAAAGGTTAATTTTTCCATTGTAAAGAAAGACTTCATATATAAGCTTTATCGGAATGGAATTATGTAGTGTATAGTTGACCCTTGAACAACGCAGGGGTTAAGAGGGCACCAACCCTCCAGGCAGTCAGAAATCTGAATGCAACTTTTGACTCTGCAAAAATGTAACTGCTACCAGCCTACGATTAACCCGAAGCTTTACTGATAACATAAACTGTCCACTAGCTCATATTTTGATTGTTGTACGTATTGTATAATGTATTCTTACAATAAAGTAAGCTGGAGAAAAAATGTTATTAAGAAAATCATGAGGAGAACATATACTGACTATTCATTAAATGGAAGGGAATCCTCATCAAAGTCTTCATCCTCATCGTCTTCATGTTGAGTAGGCTGAGGAGAAGGAGGAAGAGGAGGAGATGGTCTTACTGTCTCAGAGGTGGTACAAGTGGAAGAAAATCCACGTGTAAGTGGACCCATGCAGTTAAAACCCACGTTGTTCAAGGGCCCACTTTATTCTTTTGTATCTAGCACCTTTCAACCTACTTATGATTGATTGTGAGGTTTATTCATGTTCTTGCATGTAGATGTAGTTTGTTTTCATTGCTGTGTAGTATTCCACATATGAACAGATCACAGCTTATTTATCCATTCCACTATTGAGGGACAGTTGGGTTGCATGCAGGCTTAGATTATTGGGATTAATGCTGCTGAGATCATTCACATACATACCTTTCAGTGCACACACATACTCCTTGCTGGACTATGGGGTATACACATATTCAGCCTCAGAAGACACTGACAAAAATGTTTTCCAACATTGTCGTACCAATGTTTTCTTCAGTTTTACCAATAAGAGTTCTGGTTGCTTCCAAGGCCTCCTAACCCTTTGTATTTTCTATCTTTTTCTTTATTTTTAAAGTTGTAGTATCATTCTCTCACAGGGCAGCAGTCCCCAACCTTTGTGGTACCAGGGACTGGTTTCGTGGAAAACAATGTTTCCATGGACCGTGGGGTGGGAGGATGGTTTTGGGATGAAATCATGCCCTCTCAGATCATCAGGCATTAGATTCTCATAAGGAGAACACAACCTGGCTCCTTCTCACGTGCAGTTCACAGTAGGATTCGCACTTCTATGAGAATCTAATGCCGCTGCTGATGTGACAGAAGGCGGGGCTCAGGTGGTAATGTGAGCCATGGGGAGCAGTTTTGCTTTCTTACCTGCCACTCACCTCCTGCTTCGTGGCCCAGTTCCTAATAGGCCGTGGACCGTTACTAGGGGGTGGGCATCCGGACATGGGGCTTTAATTTGCGTTTCTCTGGTAAGAATGGTACCGAGAATCTTTCTGTATACCTCTTTGACCGTCTGGATATTTTGTGAAGTGCCTGTGGAAATCTTTTGACCCACTTTTATTGAATTTCCTTTATCTTTTTCTTATTGTTTGGTAGAAGATACTTATGTATTCTGGCACAAGTCTATGTTGAATGCTTTTATTGAAAAGATCTCCTCCCACCCTGTGGTTTTCCTTTTGTCTTTTTAAATGGTGTCTTCTAATGAATGGATTTTCCTAATTTTACTGAAATCTAATACATCAACATTTTCTTTAAGATTAGTGTTTATTTGGTGTCCTGTTTAAGAAATCTTTTACCTACTTCAAGGGGAAAAAAATTCTTCTATGTTATGTTCTAAAAGCTTCATTGTTTTATCTTTCACATTCAGATATATAATCTATTGAGAATTAATTTTTCTGTGAAAATTGTGTGTGTGAAGTAGATGGATTAAATTTCCCTCTTTTCTATATGAAAATTCAAATCAACCAGCACTATTTATAAAAAGACCATCTTGGACCACCTGTAGTCCCATCTACTCAGGAAGCTGAGGCAGGAGGACTGCTTGAGCCTAGGAGGTTGCGGCTGCAGTGAGCTGTGATTGCACTACTGCACTCCAGCCTGGGCAACAGAGTGTGACCCTGTTTCTGAAAAAAAAGAGAGAGAAACAGAGAAAGAGAGAGAGATGGAGGGAGGAGGGAGACAGTGAGAGAGAGAAAGAAAGAAAGAGAGAAAGAGAGAAAGGAAGGGAGGGAGGGAGGAAGGAAGGAAGGAAGGAAGGAAGGAAGGAAGGAAGGAAGGAAGGAAGGAAGGAAGGAAAGAAGGCCATCCTTTCCCCACTGCGCTGCAGTGATACCTTTGTTCACTAGTGAGGTATCCATATGCTGCTGGATTTTGTTGAATGCTTTTCTGCATCTTTGCGAGGATCATATGATTCTCTCTATTCTGTTAATGGAGTGAAGTACATTGATCTTTGTATGCACATGTGGGTAAGCTGCATTTGGTGGGTTATACTTATTATCCACTGCTCAATTTTGTATGCTAAGATATTGTTGAAGATTTTTGCATCTACATTTATAGTTTGTAATTTTCTTTCTTTTAATGTCTTTGTCAAGTTTTGTTATCAGGGTTATCTGGACCTCATAAAATAAATTAGTAAGTGCTCCTTTTCCTGTGTTTTTTAAGAGTTTCTGTTATATTGTTATTTTCTTCCTTAAATGTTTGATAGAAGCCATCTGGGCTTGAAATTTTTTTTTGTGGGAAGCTTTTGGTTAAGAATTCAATGTCTTTAATAGATACAGCACTATTCAAATTTTCCATTTCTTTCTAGTTTTGATAAGTTGTATCTTTCAAGTAATTTTATTATTTCATATATGTTGTGGGGTTTACCTTATGAAGTTGTTCATAATATTCCACATTATTCTTTCAGTATCTATAGGATCTATAGTGGTATTCCCTTTGTCATTCCTGATATTGGTAATTTATATTTTCTCTTTTTTCATTGATTGATCTTGCTAGGGGTTTATCATTTTTATCAATATTTTCAAAGGGGCAATCTTTGTTTTGATTAATTTTCTTTGTTGTTTATCTCCTACATTAGTTATCTATTGCTGCATAACAAATTATCCCCAAACCCAGTGACTTAAAACAACACACATTTATTAGCTCAGAGTTTCTGTGGGGCAGGAATCCAAGCACAGCTTAGTGGGGTGCCTCTGCCTTGAATTCTCATGAGGCTGCAGTTAGGGAGAGAGCAGGTGCTGTGGTGTCATCTGAAGGCTCAGCTGGGGAAACATCTACTTCCAAGCTTACCTGAGTGGCTGTTGGCAGAATTAAATTCCTCGTGAGCTATTGGATTGAGGAATCCAGTTCTTCGTTGGCTTTCCTTAGTTCTTTTCTGCACAGGCCTCTCCAGCTCACAGAATGGTAGCTGAACTCCATCTGAGTGGGCAGGCAAGAGAGAGCATGAGAGGAAGAAAAGGAGGAGAGCCAGGGTCTTTCTTTAACCTCCTCCCAGAAGCCACAACTCATCCCTGTTACTTTTCTCTTCTCTCTGATTCTGTACTACCTCAGGTCTGAAAATGCCTGAAAAACAGACAATTCACAAATTTGATCCAGTTCTATCATTGTTTATGATGGGAGGGGTGATCCAGTACCACTTAATTCATCAGGGCTGGAAAGAATTATTATTTTAATAAGTAATTCTTTTAGCTTTTAGGCTCCATAGGACTTGTTGTTTCTCTGCCAAAAATTCTTTCTTTACACTTTCTGCTTCAGACTATTTTTTATCATCTGTTCTTTTTTTTTTTTTTTTGTCCTCGCTACATCTAGATTTAATGGCATAGGCAATAATTGTAGCATAAAGTTAATAAGAATGGCAGCACCTCCATTTGTAGTACTGATGGCTTTCCTGTGACTGTAACTGATTGAATTTAAAAATCATTTCAGAAAAGCCATGGATCATGAGATACTATGCTATGAAATCATTACAATCATCTAGAATTTAAATGAATAGTATGTAGTCAAACTGTAATTTCATTTGACTTTTTAATGTTCTATATACTTATTATTGTTGTTTTTTGTGAATACACCTTCCAGTTATCTACTTCAAATCTAGAAGTGACCTGAACTGTGAGTTCAGTTTTAGTCCGCTTATATAGAAAGATTTGACATTGGAGCATCCAAACTTCCAACCTTTGGCTCCTCTTGGAGAAGGCTGCCTCCTGGGCATGGGACCCTCGTCCACATTCCTCTAAAAAAGCACTAGGATGAACAAGAGTCAATGAAAAGTGCCCACAGACCTGGAGATGCAAGGAAGAGGACAGGTGTGTGGGTTGGCCAGGTGAGGCCTGGGCTGCTGGCACGTTTGTTGGCATCTCCACATTGCTGAGACAAATCAAGAGACTCTGTTTCCCCTGCTTATGGTTGAAGGAATGTCTTCAGACTCTGAAAGAGGTTCTGGTGTCCTCCCAGTCTGATCCCAGCATGAAGGTCTTGACCCTGTGCTCACACACTGGTCATTCTGCTGATCTGGGACAATCATGTGCCAAATCAAACCTTTCCATTTATTTGTTGAAAATGCAGAGATCTCTGGTAAGAATAAATCTCTGTTTTCCACAGAACCAGAAGTGAGAGTGAGATTACTTTTATTTTTGCTTCTTTCAAGGTCTTGGATGAGTTAAAAAAAAAAAAAAAAAAGAGCTGAACTAGGATTAACAAGGCTCACTTTTGCTCTTTTCTGTGATATGGAAGTTCTATTATTATTAAACAATGTAACGGATACAGAATTCAGACAGAGACACATGGAGAAAATAAATAGCCAGATGTGGGGAGTGAAGGGGGAAGGCAAAAAAAAAAAAGGAGAAATAGATAAACCATATAGAAGATGTGCTCTGTATTCGTTTTTCATTGTTTTGTAACTGATTACCACAAACTCACTGACTTAAAACAGCACCCATTTAGTATCTCAGTTTCTGTTGTCCAGAAGCCAGAGCATGACTTAGCTGGGTTCCCTGCCTGAGGTTTTCAAGGCTGAACTAGAGTGTTGACCAGGCTATGCTCCCTCCTGGAGCTCTGGGTCCTCTTGCAAGCTATTCTGGCTGTTGGTAGGAGTCAATTCCCTGAAGTTGTGGCACTCTTGGAAGCTGCCCTCAGGTCTCAGGCACGTGGTCCTCTCCCAGCATGGCAGCTCATTCCTCCAAAGCCAGCTGGAGAACCTCTTTCCAGTCCACTGCAATGAAGTCTCAGCAAGGAAGCGAGTGTTTCATGCCAATCACAGTCCTGCCTGCATTCAAAGGGAGAGGGCTTAGAGGCATATCTACAGGGGTGGGAATCTGGGTGACCATCTTAGAATTCTGCCTGACACATGCCATTAAATCAGGTGGTTTAAAATAAACACTTTTGCTAATGAAGAAAACAATAGATATATTTGGAAGTGATGTCTCCTGCTGGTCAGTCTCTATCGAATGGAGATGTTCTGTGAAACCTCTCTCCCACGTGGGGTTGTTGCAAGGCTGGTTAGGTCTGCCTGTGAAAAGCCTCTGCAGAATGAACCCTGCTCTGCAAGTGTAAGGGAATTAGAATGTGTGTGTGTGTGTGCGTGCATCTGTGCATTTGTGTGTGTGGGTTCATGCGCATGGATGTGTATGTGCATGTGTGTGTGTGCATGCATGTGCATGCATATGTGTGAAGCAAAGTATACCACATCAGCTGCCTCCTTCTTGGCTCTCCCCATCCAGAGTGAGTCCACCCCTTGCCAGCTCCTCGTGGACCTTTGCTGTCTCTAGGTGCTTAACACCTCCCACCTGCTCATGTGCTGTTGTCCCCTTTTATCTGTGGTTTCGCTTTCTGTAATTTCAATTACCCATGGCCAATCATGGTCAGAAAATATTACGTGGAAAATTCCAGAAATGAACAATTTATGTCTTAAATTGCATGCTGCTCTGAGTAGCGTGACGAAATCTTGTGCCGACCCACCCATGGCATGAATCATCCAGCGTCTCCCCAGTGTAGACACCACCCACCCATTAGTTATCCACATCATCTGCTCTTGAAATCCAATCATCCACATGGTCACGGCTCGATGATCCAGGGGCACCCAAAGCAGATGGTCCTCCTGTTGCACCGTCAGAAGGTCAGTAGTAGCTGAATGCTATGTCACAATGCCTAGGTCATTGCCGCACTTCATCTCATCACGTGGGCATTTTATCAAGACAGACCATCACAAGAAGAAGAAGGGTGAGGACAGCACAATAAGACAATTCGAGAGCGAGACAAAGAAAGAGAAACCACATTCACATAACTTGTATCATAGTATATTGTTGTAATTGTTCTATTGTATTAGTAGTTATTGTTGTTAGTCTCTTACTGTGCCTAATTTATAAACATTATCATAGGTATGTATGTACAGGAGAAAGCACAGCATATATAAGGTTCAATACTATTGGAGGCTTCAGGCATCCACTGGGGTCTTGGAACGTATCCCCTGAGGATAAAGGGGGACGACTGTAATTTCTTTTGGACTTCGTATCAATTTATCACCACTTTACAAACTTTCCAACTGTAGAGTTTGCACCTTGATCATTTTTTGCATTCCTTTTTGTGTCATGAATAAAGGAAGCGAATCCACTGTAGACGTGACCTCTTGTAAGGCTGAGCACAGTCATGGCGCAGTAGGGAGGGGCTGCTGCTGTCCTGAGGTCCTGGTAAGCGGATTTCACCTGATTCATTCACTGAGCATCTCTTGAGTGCCTGCAGTCAGCCCAGGAAAACATAATCTCAATGGCGCTACTCTCCAGGGCCTCTCTTGTTTTAGAGATGTTCATGTTTCATAATGGCACAAGACGCCACTTAGAACCGCTTTCCTTTACTATAAAACATAAAAAGTGCTATATACACACATGCTTTAAACATTGGCAGTAGTGACCAGTAGCCTTCAGGGCGACTTGCAGTAGACCCTGGTGGCCAGCTTCACAAATGCAGGCAAACCCAGCTTGCAGGTGGTGCATCAGTTTCTTGACAGAATAGAGGGGTGTGGGGTAAAGGTACCATCAGCAAACCAAAGCTGCTTACATGGGCTCACTGAGAGCCGGCAAGAGGGCTATTGCTCATGGCATAAATAAATACTAGTGGTGGGGCAACATAAATCTTCTGGCTGAAGGAATTATTAGTGGCACATTGACCTGGTGTGAACTTGTAACAAGTTAAGAGGTATTATTGATGGCTTTTCTCATTCTCCAGGCTCAGAGAGGGTTACCTTTTACTGAAATGTAAACACACCAGACATGCTTTCAATAACAATTGTCAACCATGTCCCAGCTTAGACTAAAAATTCCCCCTTAGTTAGCTTTTTTGACACTGTACTTAAGACTAAACTTGTAACATGAATGCTAGCAATGTCGAGGACTTGGAATCTTAAGCTGTTTATCAGACGAGGGCTGTTCCTTATCTTGTCGGTGAAAGATTAACCAAAACATGCACCAGAACCACCGAGTGTTTTCCTTCCCAATATGGGAGGCTTTTTCCTAGAGAAGAAAAGTTTAGTTCCGTTTCCTCTTCCAGAGCTCAGACCTTTCACTAAACCACACATTACTGCCTAGCGGCCTACGTGAGCTCTCTCTGGGGCTGAGAACGGCAAGCTCCTCTCCTGCACAGCAACTCCTTCAGTTACTTCATTCCTGTACGGCCTTCAAAGACCAGACGAGTCGCACATTTGCCACGGCCCTTCTCTCCCACCAGCCCTGTCTGTGGCCAGCTCTCCCTCATCTAAACTCCTGCAGGATTGTTTGCTTTTTTAGGTTGTAAATGGCAGGAAGAAACTGACTGAAATTCCCTTAGAAAAAAGAGATGTTTAGTGGCTTGCAAACCTGAGACACTGAGCGTTAACACTGCCTCCATGCAAAGCCGAACCTGAGGCCTCCTCTCTTTTTTCCCATATACTAGAATCTCATTCTTTGGGACCAGATTCACTGTCCCGGGCTGGCGATGTAGACAGGATACTTCTCTAGCTTATCTCAAGTCAGCCATGTATTTGCCAATATCAGATCATTTAAAGAGTTACATGGCTTACATCACTTTCATCTGGCTGTTTCCCTCCCTCCCCTTTTTCTTTCTTTCTTGGGTATAAATAAACAGATCTTGCCTCACATGCAATTAGAAGGTCTGAGTGCTAGGACATCTTTTCTGTTTTTCTGGGCCCTTGGAAGTGAGCTGGCGATTTATGTTACCAACAACTGAAAGCCATACTAATTGATGGACAGTTAGTACTTTTTCTTTTACTAGTTATGGCAAATGAAAACGTTTGACTTTATAGTTATTGCCACATTTCTTTTTTGAAAAAGTAAAACCATTCTTGTTACTAAAGTGAAAAATGTATCTTTATCAAACAAATTTCATTTGAGTGGCAAAGGACAAAGGATTAGTTCTGAGTTTCCTTTGAGTCCTAAAAACCCAAGGGAGCATCAGCCCTTTGCTGTCCCCCACTGTGATGTAGGGCCACCTTCCTGTGGCACCTCCACTTTGGAGCCTACTCTGCTCTTGACCTGCGCTCCTCTCTAAGAAGAGAGGGTGAGAACAAAGAGAAGGCAGAGAAAGTAGAAAAAAGCAAGATGGCAGGCTCAAATACCACGACATGAATAATTACACTAAATGTGAATCGCCTAGGTGCTCTGGCCAGAGAGGAAGGCTTGAAACGCCCTGGAATGCCTTGTGTCTCCACTTGGTGAGGTCTGATGAGGGAATCTGGGACCATGCTTACAACCTACTGTTGCGAGTTGTGTTTTCTCCAGAAAGAAAAGCCCTGAATGACTTCAGACATGATCATTGTCTATGTTGCCTTTCTGACCCCACCAGTGGGGCCCTTTAGAAGAAATGGCCTGGGCCTTCATGGGCCTGGGTTTCAGTCCTGACTCTGCTACCAAGCAATGGAGTCAGCTCTGGCTGGGCCTTATCTCCATGCTTCGCAGCCCCACATAACTCCAGAGTCCTCATCCAGAAAACAGCTGTGATGGCGTTTTTCCTACAAACCACGCAGGGTTGTTTTGGGAACAAAATAATATCAAATGGCTCTATGTAGCTGTATTAGTCCATTTTCACACTGCTATAAAGAACTGCCTGAGACTGGTAATTTATAAAGGAAAGAGGTTTAATTGACTGACAGTTCTGTATGGCTGGGGAGGCCTCAGGAAACTTACAGTCATGGCGGAAGGTGAAGGAGAAGCAGGCACCTTCTTCACAAGGCGGCAGGAGAGAGAGAGCACAGGGGAAACTGCCACTTTTAAACCATCAGATCTCATGAGAACTCACTATCATAATGGCATGGGGGGAAACTGCCCCTGTGATCCATTTACCTCCCACCAGGTCCCTCCCTCAACACTTGGGGATTACAATTTGAGATGGGATTTGGGTGGGGAAATAGCCAAACCATATCAGTAGCATTTTCTTGTTTATAAAACACTTTTCATATCTATATCTATATCTATCTCTCCTTCAGACTTTATAGTAGTGAGGCAAACTTTATTATTATTGTATAAATATGAAAACAAAGTCATATAACTTTCTCAAGGTCACACAGCTAGTGTAGCAGAGCCAGGACTCACCTCAAGACTTTTACAGTCTAGAACTTCTCAGAACAAGAAAAAATTTGAGAGAGTTTTGCAAAGTGCATGACCACTGGAATCACTTGGCAAAAGGAAAAGAAATCCATGCAACTAACTTACACAAAAAGAGGATATGTTAAGAATACTCAAGGACATATCCAGAATCCAAGATCAGCTAGACCTTATAAGGGCCATGGTTCCAGAAACACTGCCAGGAACAGAGAGAGCCAGCCTCCCCAGCGACCTCCCTCTCTCTGTGGGTCTGCTGGTCCTGTCCTGCTTCCCAGCTCAGCGCTGTCCCATCCTTCTCTCTCTGCTTTTTGTCAGATTTCAAATGCCAAACCCTGGACCTCTCAATCCATTGCTTTTCATAGGTAGTAAACACATACTAGGTAAAACACCATATGTGTTCTAATATATTGTTCACTGAGGAAATACACAAGGCTCTATGAAGGGGAAATAGTCAAGTTTAAACTGCTAATCACTTCTAAACAAGGTGAAATAATTATTTTATATGCTGTTTCATACCAAATTTCACATATATATTGCCATCTATTATTTCTCAAAACTTTTTAGCTTTCATTTTTTGTAATAGAATCTTCTCAGCATAGGACTTCTATTATATGGAATAATTACTGATCATCAACACTGACTATTAAACCCACAAGTTAAACATGGGTAGATCATTATTTCTTTTTCCATAAGAGAAAATATAATTAGCAAATAAAAACTGAATAAAATTAGCATATAAATCAATAATGAACTTTTCTAGAAAGCTCCAAAATGCTCATCTAAGAAGATAGTGGAACAGACAGCAGTACCAGGAGGTCTGTCTCCAAGATTCCTCTGTTGCGCATACAAAGACATTTGAGCTCATTCAAAAAATGATGAATTTGATTTGCTTCAGGACTTCATAGGATGCTCTTCTGTAGTGCACAGCATAGAGATGGATCCATAGATGGCTCTCAGGATCTAAAGTCAGGCAGGCCTAGCACTCATAGCTTAACTAGGAAAAGGTTACATTAGAATGCCCAGAGAAGATATTCGTATTACATCAAGAGCCACACAGATTGATACGAAACACATCAAGTAGTCAGCGTGTGAATAGGCAGATTATGAGTAAACGTCTTCACAAGAATTAGTACAAATAAGTGAGAAAATGTTAACTCCCAGGAGCAATCAGAGGACATAATTACCCTCTACTGCTCACCCCAAGGGAAATGATTTAGAATGTTATGACCTCTACTTACTTCTGGGAATTTCTCCTATGAGAGAAAACATTTATATGCAAAAATTTATTTTCAGTAAAGAAGTGGCATTCAATATTAGGAGAATAGTCAAAAAAATTGTAGTGTCAGCCCTAATACAGCCATGATATGTTAAGTTTGAAGATTACTGGCAACATGAACATATTTATATCAGATTTTCATGCAACAGTAAAACAATCAGAAAGTCAGAGCTGAACAGGTTCTGAGATATGGTAACAACGTCTCCAAATCTTCCATGTATGTAAGTCAGAGAATAGCCTGTGTAAAATTGGGTTTGCCTTTCCCTAGTTCTCTAAACAGGTTCTGAATATGACATGGATCTGGGCATACCAACTGAAAGGGACAATGGCAAGTTTTAGAGGAGAGACACAACTGTCAGAAAATCCAGGGAGAGCTGTGGTGGGTATGGAATTACCTGACATTTGTATTCACCTGTGTATTCCCCACCAGTACACAAACTTTTTTAAAACAATAGAACCATGAAAACAAAAAGGTCTCATTGCACAATTTGGTGTTCCCTTCATCTGCAGGAGCAGGTGTCTGTGCCACAGCTCTGGTGGCCTGGGGAAGCATTCACAATAGATGAGCCAGCTGCCTCCCAGGCTGAGATCCTGGAGTCACCCTGTCGGCATGCTCAGACCCCATGTGGCTTCTTATGGCACTGCCTACTATCATGTCTTCCTTCTTTGGAATTGAAAGGCTTTTCTTCCCACCTCCCCACTTTCCTAAACCCTCCAAAGTTATGTCCACATAACAGTAATGAATGGGATCCATGGAGCTTAAGTACTACATATGAAAGGCTAGGAAACCTCAAGGTAAATACTGCCTTGATCCCCTGGAAAATGGTCCTCTCTTTCACCGTCACTCACAGGCCAGGTGCCCAAAGGCATTGCATCTGAGGTAAGCAGATATCTGCAGCAGTGCGTTAGATACAGCTTCAAAAAGGTAGACCCTGGGGTGAGGCCAGCCCTGTGAAGAGGGTCACACAGCAGGTGAGAGTGCCCATGTATCTGGCCTGCTGGTCCACAAGGCAACCTCTGATTTCCTTTTGGGCCTTAGTCCATGGTCCCTCCTTATTGGCAGTGCATGGGAGTGGTGCCTGAACTGGGCTGCTGTATTTTATCACTTCTCTCTTGGTTGTTGAAGAACTGTGGGCCCTGAGTCCAATCTAGTAAATGTCCTCATTACACTGTCTCAGATTGGGTTCCTGAGGTAGACTCTAAGGCAAGAAATTGAGTGCAAGTAGAGTTTTTGAGAGACAATCCCAGAAAGCGCTGCTATGGAGGTGGGGAAAATGTGACAGGAAAGAAAAAAAAAATCAACAAAGGGTGCAGATTCAGGCAGGTTTCCACTGTGGCTTCTGGGGCTCCTTCCCACTGAGGAGCTATGATGAGAGAGCCAGAGTTATACCAACCAAAGAGCAAGGCAGCTGAAGTCTTTAACTTCCATCTCCCTCAGCGCTGGCTGTGGCTGCTCCCTGTGGCACTACCTCTGACAAAAGCTCTCTGGTGGGAGTGGCAGGTGTCTGTCACAGCACACCAATGGATGACTAGCAGGTGCCCCTGTGGGTGGCTTATTGGGCACCTGGGTAAGGCTGGAAGAAGAGGGTGTGGAAAACACTACAAGAGGTTGGCAGAGGGCATGAATGGGCAAGTCATAAAAGAAATGCAAATTAAATTTTAAAAAATTGTTTTAGATGTTATTTTTTGGATCTATAAATTGCAAGGACTGGAAATAATGGTAACACCCAGGAGTCAGTGAGGAATCTGGAGACCCACTCAGTTATATGTTGTGGTTAGATTATAAACTGGAATAAAGTTTGAAAGGCATTTTGGCAATACATACTTAGGAATGATTCTCATTAACAAAAGTAATCTGGGCATATCTCTTCCTGTTAACCTTAAATAGTCTGATAACAGCTTAGAGAAGATATTTAGAACCGGTGTGCTCTGTATATATGGCGGTAGAGTCATTACAAATAATCAGGGACTGATAATTATCCCCTACTTAATAGTTCTTCCATGCCCACCATCAACTCTTGCTAACTTTTCTTTCTTATAACTTCATCACCTGAAATTGTATCATATATGTTTCTGATCTGTTTAATGCCTACTTCCTTTTGGTAATGTAAGTTCTGTGATGGTAGGGACTGGTCTTAATTGTGATCACCTAGATTTGTACCTAGATAGTACTCAATACTTACCTGGTAAGCAAATGCAAGGTTGCATAAATGGATGGATAAATGGATGAGTGGATGGATGAGTGGGTGGATGGATGAGTGAGTGGGTGGATGAGTGGATGCATGGATAGATGAATGGATAGACAGATGAGCACATCTTTGCTGATTGTTCTTTAAAGGTGAAGAGGAGATGCTGGGTAGGTTGAGGTCTGGTTTTGCCTAAGTGAAGTGAAGCCATTGATAGGTTTGGGGCAAGAACACCACTTACCCCATCTAGTGCCAGTCTTACCTGAGGACGACTTGACTAGGAACCCATATGACACTTTATACATCTATTAACTGATCAGACAATTCCTTTTGTGTGACCCCCACACTCATCTACAAAAATGTCCCATTTCTTTTAGAAGAAATATCATTGTCCTCAGTCAGCTGCTTCTGCTGAGACCCCCCTTTCCAGAAGATCTGGTGGAAGAAGCCCAAAGGCTCTTTCCATCTGGAGCATTTGCAGGTTGTAATGAATCTTGTCCCACTCATGGAAGAGCAGAGACAGCCCGGTTGGGTGAGCACTTGCTGTGGAGACACACAGCCCTACAGGAAACAACTGCCTTGTCCCTGTCCTGCTGGGCTTCATGACATCACATGCTTCTGCCAACTGGAATCTTCTGGTGTGTGGTCTATGGGGATCAGATTTAAAGGCACCAAATTCTGAACAGTCGTACAGTGACCTTGTGACAAAGTAGTTTATTGCATGACAATGGCACAGTGATGGTTACCTTCCCTAAAATATCAGGGAAAATTTCCCCTTTATGTAGTATATCTGCTAAAAATTGTATAAAAATAGCCTAGTAACACTAGTTACTAGTGACTAGTTAAAGTAACACTAACTAGTTAAAGTAACACTAACCAAGTTTACCTTAAAGTTTACATTTCTTGGACCAAGGATGTGTGGGTTCAATCTGCTTCACCATCCTGGCCAGGCCTCTTTTTGACGGACTTTGTGTGGGAACAGCAGGAGGACCACAGTAGGGAGCAGGTGGGGAGATGTGGCTCACAGTCGTCCCCTGCTGCCCTCGGTTCCTTCAGCTCTGACAGCTCTGCAACTTCTATGTCTGACGTGTCAGCAATCGCTGGCCTTGCTCTGCTCTCTGGTGTTTGGGGCCTTTGCATTGCTACCCATCAGACCCTGGTGTTCATAAGTGTTTGGTTTTATCCTGCTCAGTCCCACTGTCATACAAGACTCAGCCTTGGGATCTCAGGGAAACATGTGGGTCTCCTACATGAAAAGCATAGGGTCCCTTCCCTTCGTGTCTCCAGCCCTGAAAACAAGTTGCCTGGTGGGAAGGAAATTCTTGGCAAATGTGTTTGGGTGGAATTACTATAAGGACTGGGTCTTTAAAGGCAACACCTCCAAAGAGTTCTACCTTTACATGCGGATGATTTGCTTCGTTTTCCTGGGAGTCAACTTGCCTGAGAACATTGTTGCTGAGTCCTTTCCAACTCAACAAGCTGAGGCAACATCTTGGAACTGTTTTTAATGAGAGATCTCTGTTCTAATTCTCCTGGATTTCTCTTCAACTGGTTCGGATGGAGTGGAGGAAAAGAGGTCTGTTCTTGAACTTGAGTCTTGGTCTTACCACTACTGGGACTTGAATGGTTAGAGGAAAATGTTGGACAGACACATGTAAGGATTTGATGGTGAAGAAAAGGCTTTTTCACAATCTGTGTTTCTGTGACCTTCCTAAGGCTCTCTTTCATCCTTCATGGCCTGGCATAGGATTCTCCTATGTACTACTGAGATGTAGTATGGGGCTATGGCTAGAATTTAGAGTTTTCCCAGCTCGGAAAGTGGGCAACGACATGGACAGCCTCTTGGAATGCAGCTGGGATCCTAACTAAAAAGAAGCCAGGCTGGGCTCTCACAGGGGACAGTTGCGGTTGAGAAGTTCCATCCCCATGGCCTCCTTCCTTGGGACCCACTAAGGCTTGTTGAGAAACGGCGAGCAATTTCCCACCATTATTATTAGGGGAATTTCATCCATGTGAGTGGAGGTTTTGTCCATTTCTGGTTATTCTGAATTCCATAGGATTCCAGGCCCTTCCTGGCTCTGAAGAGGAAACTTTCTAGCAAATGTGGATGCTTGTTTCCAGTCCTGTAGATCGATATTCACATATTTTCTCACTCACTGAAGGGGTCAGGAAGAGAGTTGAAACCTCAGCAGGAAATTGGGTTGGGGGTCTAGGATGGAGCAGATTTGGAGCAATGCAGTGTTTTTGGAACCAGGCCAGGGAATGCCGTGGTAATTACTCTTTGTATCTCTTTGTATTTCTCATGTTTCACAGGCTGAGCTTGGTGATGTGCTTGATGCAAACATGGCAGATACGAGCCTGGTGTTGTACCCGTGGGCCAGAATGAGGCAGGCGTGGGTGTGTGTGAGGCTCTGGGTGTAGAATCAACTGAAAGTGGAGACTTGCTAAAAGACTCTATCTCCAGTAAAGCAACTACCTGTGGGCCTGACTCCAGTCAAGATTGGCACCAGACTACCTTGGCTGAAGTGTCAGGGCCTCACATCAAGGTCATGCATGGAAGGAGGAATCCAAGGGAAGCTGGGGAAGACCACTGGCTTCTCCCCTTGGGTGGAAAGGCGGAAGCCCTGGAGTGGGGGTTTAGGAGCAGTGCTCCTATCTCCACAGAGTTGGCTTGGCCATGATGGAGGAAAGGCCGGGTCTCAATCTGGAACCTGCTAGAGGAAGGGGAGGGCTGATGTCAGGCAATCAGTCATGAAACCTTGATGTTGGGATCCAGTCCCTTTGGAGGGGAGTCCTTTTTTTTAAACTTTTATTTTAAGTTCAGGGGTACATGTGCAGGTTTGTTATATCGGTACACTTGTGTCATGGGGGTTTGTGGTACAGATCATTTAATCACCTAGGTATTAAGCCTAGTACGTATTAGTTATTTTTCCTGATCCTCTCTTTCCTCCCATTCTCTGCCTCACCATAGGCCCCATGGGGTAGGGGACCTTCTAAGTCCTGAGTAACAGCAGCTTTTATAAACACAGGTTTTGCTTGGTGTCCCGTAGGCTCCCCTAGCTGGGCCAGCAGAGGAAGGTGGGTGCAGAGGATGGCGAGGAGGGCAGTGGGAAGAAAGGGAGACAGAAAAGGCACTTGCAACAGACAGTACAAGGGCTCCTGCTGGAGCCTGCGTTCCTCCCAGGTATTAGGCCTAGCATGATGGGGTTTGTTTGGGGAGCTCATCTCAGGGAACAGGAGCAGGGTTGAAGAGAGTGAACCCTGGAGAGTGAAGTGGGGAGGAGGGCAAGGTCTCCACAGTGCCTCCTCAGGCTGGCGCCACAGGCTGGCGCCACTGTGGGCTACAGGATCCCATTCGTGGGGCACTGAGGAGTTGGGGGACCTGCCTCTCAGGGCGGTGTGCCTGAGAACAGAAGGAGGAGCTGTCATCCAGTACGTGCCTTCCCCCGGTCCAGGGCCGCCACACAGAGACATTCCCAGGCTGTGTGCACACCATGCGGGTGTCATAGGAAAGGAGCCCACAGGTACCTCCTGCAGGAAGCTGGTTGCTGCCACAGTGGCTGGAGTAAAAGGTGGGATGAGAAGCCAAGAGGTTGAGTTCAAGCAGAGGGCTCTGTGGTATGACCGGAACAGGAAAGGCTTCTGTGATGTTCACGAACTTGGTTGGTAGCTTGTGGGTAACCCATGTCTTTCTATCTGGGGGAGGGAACATTGGTCACCTTCAATTCTCGGGTTTCTGCCAGATGACCTGGTTCTGGGGGAAGGCCAGGTGTGGAAGTCAAGAAAAGCAACTCACTTAACCTATCTATCTGAGACTTAGTCTTCTCACCTGTAAAATGGGAATAATAATTTATTTCCTGTCTCCTGGGTATTGTGAGGTAATAGTGAATTACAATAATAAATTTCCAAAGGAAATGCCTTGAGGTGTGTAAATCCCTATGCAGGTGTGAAGTGAAACTAACAGTGAAACACGGATGCATGTGAACTCTTTGGCAGTTGTGACAGCTGGCCCCTTGAGGGTTCTAGGGTGCCTAGTGAGTGTCTGGCACTTTTATATATATAATATCATCTCATCCTCCTTGCAGCTCCTGTGGCGATCGCTGTTATTATTCCCGTTTACAGATGAGGACACAGAAACTCAGAGAGAGCAAGGGCCTTTCCCTGGGCCCTGTAGGAAGTGGTACTGGGAGGCTCCACACGACCTCTCTGCATTGCAGAAGCTCAGCCCGTTTCCTGCCCCAAATCTCTCACCCCTGCTTGGTTAAACACGGTGTCATCTGGCTGTGTAACACTGTGGCAAGTAGTCTACTAATCCTGATTGGATTCTAGGAAGACCAGCAACGGGATGGGTGCCACCCGCTTACAGGGAGAATGGAGGAGGCCAAGGTCAAGCCCAGGGGCAGCCAGGAGGAGGCAGAAGCTGGTAAGGAGGCTGGTTTTGCTTAGCACAAAGATTGTTACCCAGGCTCCGTGAATAGGCTTGGGGCAGTGTCTCAACCTCTTGAATGGCTCGTATATGTATGGGCCCACGGGTGCATATGCTTTTTTCTAGGAAGCAGATTCATCATTTTTATTAGTGTCACAATAATCCATGACCCAAAGTTTGAACGGCAGTTCTCCATTGGGCCACTCCAGCATAAATGCAAGTGGTACAGGGCCCCTTGGATGTCTCTGTACACAATGAGACCTGGACAACCTGTCCTTCCGAATGACTTAAATTCCAAGAATTTTGCTTCTTTGCGTGGCTGCTTTTAATTTTATGTTTTTACGTTTTTGCTACTATTATTTATGAGCCAGAATTAGGAATTTTCCGAGAAGAACTGGAGGGAGGGAAAATGTGTCCCAGCTTCATCATCTACGTGCTGTCTTCCACGGCCTTTATTTTGTCTGCATTTTCTCCACAAGGTTTAATGTTCTTATCAAATTCAGTTTTCTTTCTCTCACTAATATGTATTCATGCTCTTTCAAGCAAGTAAATGTGCTTCTATTAGGCAATCGACTCTTGCAGATTACACCTTTTTTAGTTGCTAGGCTAGAAAAATAAAAATAACCTAATAAGAAAGTGTTTATGTTGAAAGTAGGTATTCCAAAAAGAATAGTTCTTTTAAACATAATTCCCAGAACAACTCTTAACAGGTCTTGATTCAAAGAGGTTTTGTTTTCTTTTTTTTTTTTTCTAGTGTGAAAAGCAATATAAATAAACCAGATCCTTTCCTTGTGTAGGGTGGTTAATATTAGCACACATCACACCTGGTATTTGACTTCTTGGAAACTTGCTAAAAACCTTGTGTGGCCATAATCCCTGACTTGATTACCTGTGATTGAGTGTGTTCTGCAAAGTAACAGGAGCTTTAGATGTCTCTTGAAAAGAAAAGCAGAACAGACACAAATTGCCAAAAAAAACAGCAACACAGTGATGATATGTTTTCACAATTTGAAATACTAAAAATGTGGTCAAAAGAATCCATTCTAGTCAGAGATTGGGCTCTGTCTGTGGCCACAGGGGAAGCCAGGTGCCCTCCCTCTTCTAGGACCTGAGAGCCCACCACCCTGACCTTGGAGGGATAGTAAGACTTGAAACCCCCACCCTCCTACTGAGGAGTCCCTTGGAGAAATCAAGGGCAAAACTGGCCCCAAGCATGGAAAGGGGCTGCCGTTCTAAGGTGGTTTGGGGCAGAGCTTTCCTTCTGTCTTCTGAGAAGTGGCTAGGGGTAAGACCAAGTCTAGTGGACCTCTTCATCAGTAGATATCTGCCCTGCCCTTAAAAAGCCAACAGCAAGCTACAGTGTAGGCAGGGTTGCCAGATAAAATACAGACTGCCTAATTAAATTTGAATTTCAGATGGACAAGGAATAGTTTTTCAGTACAAGTATGTTCCATGCAGGTAGGTGCCATGCATGCTTCCAATATTTCATGGCACATTCTTATCCTAAGAAATGATGTGCAGTTTACCTGAGATTGAAACTTAGCTGAGCATCCTGTATTTTTATTTGCTAAGCCTGGATACTCTAGCTCAAGGCAAAGTAGGCGTGGACAGACTGTGCTGGCTCACCTTTCTGGTCAGGGCTATAGATCGTGCTCTCAGGTTCTAGAACTTCATGTAGCTGGAATGATGCAGTATGCCTTCTTTTGCGTCTTGCTTCTTTTACCTGGTCTAGTATTTTGAGATTCGTCCCTGTTGCTGCCTCTATTGTAGTTTGTTCCTTTTTATTATTGAGTAGTATTCTACTGTAAGAAAATACTACAGTTTATTATCACATCTGGATGGGCTTTGGGTTGTTTCCAGTTCTTGTCTATTATGAATAACACTTTTATGAGTTTTGATGGACAAGTTTGTGTGTGTGTGTCTCTCTCTGTGTGTGTGTACACAATATTTTCTTTTCTTTCTTTCTTTTTTTTTTTTCTTAGACAGAGTCTCGCTCTGTCACCCAGGCTGGAGTGCAGTGGTGTGATCTTAGCTCACTGGAACCTCTGCCTCTTGGGTTCAAGCGATTCTCCTGCCTCAGCCTCCCTAGTAGCTGGGATTACAGGTGTAATTCGCTACCATGCCCGGCTAATTTTTGTATTTTTAGTAGAGATAGGATTTCACCATGTTGGCCTGGCTGGTCTCGAACTCCTGACCTCAAGTGATCCACCCACCTTGGCCTCCCAAAGTGCTGGGATTACAGGTGTGAGCCACCACATCCAGCCACTATTTTCATTTTTCTTGGGTAAATACCTAATAGTATAATTCCTGGATCTTCTATTGTATTAGTCTGCTCTCATGATGCTAATAAAGATATTTCTGAGATTGGGTAATTTATAAAGGAAAGAAGTTTAACTGACTCACAGTTCTACATGGCTGGAGAAGCCTCACAATCATGGAGGAAGGCAAAGGAGAAGCAAAGGGATGTCTTACATGGCGACAGGCAAGAGAGCATGTGCACGGAAACTCCCATTTATAAAACCATCAGATCTCATGAGACTTATTCACTATAATGAGAACAGTATGAGGAAAACTGCTTCCATGAGTCAACTATCTCCACCTTGCCCCGTCCTTGACACAGGAGGATTATTACAGTTCAAGGTGAGATTTGGGTGGGTACACAGCCAGCTGTAGCATATAGTAAGTGTGTGTTTAACTTTACAGGAAACTGCAAAACGTTTTCCAAAATGGCTGTACCATTTTATATGGTGGCCAGCGATATGTGAGTATTCCACTTGTTCCCCATTCTTGCCAACACTTGACATTGTCTGTGCTTTTATTTAGTTATTGTAGTAATTGTAAAATAGTGTCTAAGAATTGTGGTTCTAATTTGTGTTTCTCTGATGATAATTCAGTTGAAAATCTTTTCATTTGCTTAATGACCATTCATGTGTCAAAATAAATTGTGTGTTTGTCTTTTGCCTGATTTTTTGTTAGGTTGTGTGTCTTCTTATTGAGTTACATGGGTTCTTTCTATATTCTGGACACCAGCTCTTTGCAGATATCTTTCTCCAGTCTCTGACTCGCATCTTCATTTTTATAGGTGTCTTTTGAAAAGCAGCGGGTTTTACTTTGATTAATTCAAATTTGTCATTATTTTTTCATTAATGTTTAGTGCTTTCCATGTTCTAAGAAATCTTCCTGCCTCAAGGTCACAAAACATTTATTTTCTTCTACAAGTTGTATAATTTAATCTTTTACACTTACATCTAGGATCCATTTGGAATGAATTTTAGTGTGTGGTGCAAAGTCAGGGTTGAGGTTCATTTTTTCCCCACGTGGTTATCCACATTTTTCCTTCATTGACTGAAGAGACCACCCTTTCCTCATTGATTGCATTGGTGTCTTTGTGGGAAATTTTTCGATCATGTATGTGTGTGCCTGTTTCTAGGGTCTATCCTGCCCCAAGAATTTTACATGTCTGTCTTTACACAGCAGCACACAGTCATGATTATTGTAACTTTATAGTAAGTACTTAAATCACTTGTACCCAAATACCTATAACAGATTACTCCACTTTCTGGCAGAATCCAAGCTAAGACAACTGGGGACATCTTACTGCACAGCTCCTTGCTAGCGTCTCTAAATTTTTACATTGGTACCTATAGTGACTTGGATCTGTTTCTGATCTTGTCTCTGGACATATCTATAAAAAGCATTAACTGGCTATCCTTATCTGATATCACTGTAGAAAGCATGTGTTTTCCCTTCCTCTCTGCAATAACCTCATAAAATTGTAAAAGTATAAGTTGTTGAAAGTTCTTAAATATAAAGCTTACTTTGCATTTCTAGTTTCTTAACTTTCAGTCTTTTCCTACTTTTGCTCCAAAAATGTTACCACAACAGACAAATGCCAGTGGTAAGTGTTAATACCAGCAGTTTCAGCCTTTTTTAAATACCAAAGAACATGTGGTTCATGAAACATCCCTCGTCTGACGTATTCCCATAGCCTTGTTCAAATTCCTGAAGAATTCCCCTGTCTAAGAACTGGGATTCCACCTCTTTCTCTCCTTCTCAGAAATGTGCATCTAAGTCAAAATGATTGAGTCATATTATTATAAAGAAAATCTCCATTTCGAAATGGTCAGTACTTCTTATCTGGTACTTTATTGAGAGTAACAGGTTGCCTGTGTGCTAGCACAGATCTGCTGCTCTGTGTTTTGTTTAACTCAGCACAGAACCATGTACACAGCAGGGGCTTAATACCTGTAGAGTGGGTATAAAAATGATATGGTTTGGCTGTGTCCCCACCCAAATCTCACCTTGAATTGTAATAATCCCCATGTCAAGTGTGGGGCCTGGTGGCGATAATTGAATCATGGGGGCAGTTTACCCCACACTGTTCTCATGGTAGTGAATAAGTCTCATAAGGTCTGACGGTTTTATAAATGGGAGTTCCCCTGCACATGCTCTCTTGTCTGCCACCATGTAAGATGTGACTTTGCTTCTCTTTCACCTTCTGCCATGATTGTGAGGCCTCTCCAGCCATGTGGAACTGTGAGTCCATTAAACCTCTTTTTTTCCTTTATAAATTACCCAGTCTTGGGTATGTCGTTATTAGCAGCGTGAGAATGAACTAAAACGACAAATAAACGATCTACAAATTCAACTGGATTCCACCATGCTCTGTGTGTTATTGCGAATTAATACAGTGCGCTCAGTCAAGTCTGTCTACAGCAAGGAGATGTGCCTCCACTGTGGCGATGGAACTGTTGGTGATGAAAATTGAAAGCCTAACAAGAGACAGATCGCACTGTCTCTTCCCAAGTCCGTGTTTAGTGACATCATGTCGGTAGTTTCCAATAAGCCAGATGGGAGTATTTATACTATAGACATTGGCATGAGCTACAAATTAGAGCTTTTGTCTCCTCAAGGAGCAGATTGTTAAACACCAGTGCATCACTGGACATGACCTTTCTGTTGGTAGGGAGGCAAGGTAGCAGTTGAGTTTTCATAACGTGCTGTTGTGGGACGAGGAAGGGCTCATCCTGACTGAGGCAGTCATTTTAGGGACTGACATCTCCTTGCTGTAGACAGACTTGCCTGAGCACACTGTATTAATGTGCAATATCACGTAGAGCATTATGATGGAATCCAGCTAAGAACAACCTCAGAGCCAGTCTCCAGAGGTCCCTCTAGGAGAGGGCGTGGCCAGTGGTTGGCGCCCTGGGCTGCATGTCCCCATGTGTGTCTGCCTTTGTGTCACTCGTTTACTCCAGCAATTGCAGGAGACTGGGACCCCCTATCTTCAAAATTACTACCCCTCTTTATGTAGAGGCACACTGCCTAAAAAAACAAGTTGGAAAATTTTCCAAATAGCTTTGACTCAGTACTTATCTGACAGCATGTGGACTATCTCTTGGGTCTTTTACACCATCAAACCAAATTGGCAGCACGAAACTTATATTCCTATTTACACATGTTTTGGGTTAGGAAGGAGTGGTACAGATTTTGTTCTAAACAGCATTGTGGTATTTTTAAGAGCAGTTGCATTTCCGTTTGAATTAAGTTTACATATAACTGAAAAAGGATATGACATTTCTTATAAACAGGAAAGTAGCATCAATCTGGGATGCCACTCACGTGTGAGAATCTAACACGGGATGTTCCCCCTTCATTCTGAGAGTGTCTTGGAGAAACTCAGAGTGTTCCATAGCTTGTGTAGTAGTACCTCATGCCATCGTTTCTATTCTGTTTGGGGGCTACTGAGTTATCCATTAGTTACTACTTGTACAATACATTCTATATGTGGGCTCTGTGATAAAGTCAAGGCTACAAAGAATGTGGCTCTTGCCCTCCAGGACTACAAATTCATTGTGGAAGACAGGGCAATAAAGCAATGACAATTGGGTGCAATCAGTGCTTCACCAAACTTAAGAAGAAATCAGGGAATCTTTCCAGGTGAGGTGCTACTTGGACATATATTTTCAAAGCAAATGAGTGAGAGTTATTCTAGCAGACAAGGAAAACGAGGCTGCTTCAGACAGAGAGAGGTGAAGGTGAGAAGGAGACCCTCTTGCCTTTGGGGATCTCTCTTGGGCTCAGGGGATGTGGATCAGTGGCAGGCACCCATCTGGGAGGATGGGGCTCACGTTTTGTGGACCCATGGAAATGATAAGGAGCAGGATATAAAAGTGGAATCATTTTGTTCAGTTTCAGAGGATCCCCAAGAAAATGACTGCTATGTTCCAAAGCAAAGTTTGAGGCCACTGTGCAGGAGGTGGTGAAGAAAGCAGGCAGATTTATTACTCCTCACCCTTTACCCACACTGAGAGCATAGAAAAGGGCTTGGAGATAAAAAGAAGATTTTGGAGAGAGTTACTGATATGTTGTAAGTCCCAATTCCACCCCCAGGGGAGTGGAGGGATCAATATACACCATGGGTAAAGAGATGAAGCCCTCACCCTCCAGAGTGGGTACCCAGCCTGCAGAAGGCATGGACCCGTGAGGACGGGTAACTGCAAGTGACATCGCATATTTTAATGGAGTTGCTACACTGGATGATTTCACTGCTACCTTGGATGGGGGCTTGTATTATCTGGAAGTGGCCAGAATACTAATGAAATGTGACCTAAATTTCATTCAAGGGCAGGAGAAGATTCAGCCTCCAGTGTCAATTTGAAGGGTTGATGGGATCCAAAATAAAATTACTGTATTGTTATATCCACGATTTGAATTGTGCTTGTCCAATGATATAGTGGTTACAGATATGTGCAATTTTTTCTGCTGGGAGAAGGGTTTATATACATATATATCATATATATGTTATTATATATTATTATATAATATATATATATTATTATATATAACACACACATACACACACACACATATATATATATATATATAACTCCAAAGAGGAGAACTCTGGTGCACAGATGGTGGCTGGCAACCAGGGCAGAGCAGAGGTGGGGAAGATACGTGGCCCCCAAGGAGCCTGGTAGCTCAGGGCTGCTGGGCACCCTTGTTCACTACGGTCACTCAGGGTGTTCGCCTTTGCTGCCCTTGGGTTCTGTGGGACACCCCGGGTCCTTTCTGTGCCTTCCTCATCTTTAGGAGCTTCCATGTGGCTGGGAGGGCGTCTGTTTCTAGCAACTGAAGGATGTGAGACAAACGCCCTGACTTCCAGGGGCTCTGTTGTCCAGGGGAGTTTGAGAGTTCGTGCCCGGTGGGGTCACTCACAGGTCTGAACTGCCCCCTCTGCTGGGATCCACAGCCCTCCTCCTGTCACCCTGCCTAAGAAGACGACACCGAGGCTTTCCGCTTCATTCACCATCTCAAAGCCACATCACATAGAAACTCAGGGTTTCTATTTGACATTTCTTCCTCATTTGTGCAGATGTCTGTGGGAAGGACACATGCTACACCCCATGGTCTGGGAGCCAGCGAGCCACAGGCAGATCATCAGTGTTTAGATGATGATGTTCAAGGTATGGCAAGAAGGGTGCACAAAATATTAGGGCTCCAGGGAAGGATGAGTATATCAAATCGTCGATAAAACTGCGGCAGACTGACAAAATCAACTTTCAATGCTGCACTTTACAACTTGGTTATGAAACGCTAAGATGTCATGGTATATGACACGGAATCTCTTCTATCTGGGGATGTAAAATAAAACCCCTGGGAAAATACTTTATAGTTCTTATGGGGAGAGCTCACTGTGTTTTCCAAGCCAAATACATTTATATTATTAGAAAGAGAAGTCATGTTTATTTATTAAATTATTTGCCTGGTTTAGTGTATCATTGTTGAATTTCACACGCCGAAAACATACGGTGTACTGAGAAGCGAAAAGCCCCAAGTTTAAACTCTGCCAGAAAGGAAATGAAGTTGTGGACAGCTGTTCTCGGTTTCTCAGCATGACTACAAAGGAGGGGCCATCTTTTCACCACAGTGAGTTTTGCTTCCTTTTCAGAGATTCATTGCATGTATTCCTGGAGAAAATACAGTCCCACATTTTGCGAGTTGTGAAGCACCAACAACGCGATGTTTTGCTCCCGTACCAGAATTTTCCTTCTAACCATTCTTGGTCCCAGGAGAAGCTAGATAATTAGCTAAGTTTGTTGAATTTGTGATAGGAAGATGATTTTTTACTTCGTTGTAGGCAAAATGGGTACTTTGATGACAGGCGTTTCCCCGGGGGAAAAGGACCTCTTTGAGGCCTCCTCCAGTAAGGATGGCTTCTCAGGGCTGACTCACTGACACACACCTCTTGACTTCAGTGGTCAGTGAAGGTCCCCCTCTATCTCTCCGAGTCCATCTCTGTAAACAAGGGCAGGGCTCGTCTACATTATGATTTTACTACATAGATATTGTTCCACTATAAATTTAATAAAATTTGTTGTCAGTTTTTGGTGGTTATAATGATAAATTATATTTCCAGGTATCAGAGTGTGCTCTGAGATTTAAACTGTAACATCCAAGATGAGCAGACATCCAGTCACCGTGGAGAGAGTGCTCAGGCCTGCCAGAGGTGACCACCCTCCTGCCTGAAGGTTTGCTCTCTACAGGAAGAGAGGGTCGGAGAACCTGGGCAGCAGAGAGTGTGTGGAGCACCAGAGGCAAACATGTGGGCAGTGCCATCCAGACCCTGCCTCGGGACATGGAGCCTCATCCAGAGGACTGGGCAATCCAGCCCATCGCCAGGAAGGACAAGGAGGCTGTGTTTCCTGTGACAGTTAGCAGGAGGCTCACTTAGCCCACTCCCTTTGCTCTGAACCCACCCCAGTGAAAGCGTGTTCTTACTATGTTTTGACTTCTCTCTAAGAGCTGCCTACAGGGAGAGAAAGGGGCTGGCCTTGGAGGTGGTTGTTCCCACTGTAAATCAATGCGGCATTGGCCCTGTGGCTTGGGTCTTCCCCTGAACAGTGCATCCTCTCTTGATGGGCTTCAGCGGTATTGGCTCCAGAGCTGGAGAGTTGCAGGTTGGTGGGGACTTCCTATTCCGCCTGTCTTAGATGGCATCCATCACCCCTGACCATAAACACACGTTGTCATGGTGACAGGTGGTTGTGAGACCTCAGCAATAATGATTCTAGAAACTGCGGAAAACCTATTACAGTGTGAAGAAGGAAATAAAAAGTGCCCAGAGCCTCTTTATAGAGAGCTAGTGACTGTTTACAAATATTATTCTTATTTTTATCTTCTTGCTTTTTAACATATTGCAAGTCACACAGTATAAAAATGTTAGTACACTTAATGGAAGCTCAGATCCTAAATGAGAAATGCTCTTTAGAGAGGCAAATTCATCTCTAGGTTTATCTGCCAAACAATGTATATTCCTTATACACCAAGAATAGGCTCCATAAATATATGAATAATTTGGTTTGGATTTACCTACAAGCGGATGATTTTCTTTGCTCACCTTTCCTTCTTGTGTATCAGACCATTTTTTTCTGAGACCATTTTATTTCTTTGAGGAGTGGAACCTTTTGAGAAGTTCCTTTAAGGAAGGTTTGCTGGCAGAAAACTCGATTTTATGATAGTTAAAATGTCTTTTAAATTTTTGCACTCATTCTTAATAGGTAATTATCTTGGGCTTACAATTCTAGGTTGATGACTGTTGTCTTTCATCATGTTAGAGATATGAATCCACTGACTTCTGGCTTCCATTATTGCAGCTGAAAGTAATATTTCAATCGAATTGCCCATTCTTTGTGCAGTCTGCATTTTCTCCAGGCTTCTTTTAAGATCTTCCCTGTTATCTTCCGTGCATTTTTTTAACAGTGTATCTGGGTGCTAGCTGTTCCAATGCCTTCTGCCTGAGATTTGTTGTGCTTCCTGAATCTGAGGATTTGTGTCTTTCATCAGTTCTGGAAAACTCAGAGGAGCCACTTTCCCAGATGCTTGTGTCATCCCATTCTCTGAAGTCTTTCCTTCTGGAATTGCAATTAGACATATGTTCCACATTCCCACTGGCCTTTGCTTGTTTTCACGTCTCCTTCCCATTTCCCATGTCTATGTTTTTTTCTTTATTCTAATTTTGCAGTCTGTATCTGATAATTTTAAGAACTGTGGTTTTGCAGGTTTGATTCTACTGTTTGTTGTTCCTGCTTAATGCTCATAGTATCTTGTTTTTTTCGTGTATTTTATGATTTAATTTTTTAAATTATGAACTCATAATCAGTGGTATTCAGGGAATGGTTTGAGGCCTAGGTTGAGAATGCTTCTCCCAGAGAGCATGTGTGTTTGTTTCTTTTTGAGATGGAGTCTCGCTCTGTCGCCCAGGCTGGAGTGCAGTGGCCGGATATCAGCTCACTGCAAACTCCGCCTCCCGGGTTCACGCCATTCTCCTGCCTCAGCCTCCCGAGTAGCTGGGACTACAGGCGCCCGCCACCTCGCCCGGCTAGTTTTTTGTATTTTTTTATTAGAGACGGAGTTTCACCGTGTTGGCCAGGATGGTCTCGATCTCCTGACCTCGTGATCCGCCCGTCTCGGCCTCCCAAAGTGCTGGGATTACAGGCTTGAGCCACCGCGCCCGGCCATGTGTTTGTTTCAATCCGGCTACTGCATGAAGGCCGACTTTAAACTGAATTCTTAGCCGAGATACTTCTGGACCACAAAGATGTTATGAAATCAGGCCCTAAACCCACATAAGGTCTGGTGTGTTATTTTGAATTCTCAGGGAACATTTTTTCTCCCTCCCACCAGAGCCTAGGTTAAGATGGTAAGATTTTCACCAACTCCCTCGTTAATCTTCCCCGGGAGGGTGTGGCATCTTGCAGGGAGGTCTTTGACCTGACTCCTCAGCTTTGTCACCAGCCCGATTTTTCATAAGCAAACCAATTCAGAAAGAGGACAGCTGAGTGAGGACACTGTAAACCTTATGGGCAAGAGTTACCATTCAACTTTGGAGGAGAGCTCCATGTGACTCTCTAATGGCAGAGACTATGGAGCATTGTTCGAAGAGAGTTGCAGATGTTGACCTTCTCTGACATAACAGCCAATAAAAACTCACATTAGCACAGTTCAGTATTTATTTAATTGTGATTTATACTTACTGGATGAGTTTCTTGCCAACTAGGTTATTAAAAGCTCATGCGCATGCATCTAAAGAGGTCATATTGCCATTTTGGAGTGTCATTCCTGATGGCAAGCAACAAGGGCGCACATATTTAAAGCAATTCTTACAACTTTAACTTGAGCATCTTTTAGTCGAAAATTAGCATAAATTAAATGAAAAACTTGAATTACCTTAGGTCCACTTTGGAAGGAACCTGAGACTGCTTTAGTGTGTTACTAAGAACTCATGGTAAACTTTGTTTATCCGATATGTTTATCTTCTCATTTCCAATAAAATTGAGCAGAGATATTTTTCAGGTCCAGGTCTCTCTGCCCCTGCCCTCTCCCTGTGTCTTCTCCTCTAGCCCTAGCTCCAACCCTCTAGACCCAAGGGGAGAATGTGCGGAAAGGGAGCGGCTTCCTCCTTTGCTGGCCCCAGCCTGCCCCACAGTCCCTCCTTGGCCTCTGTAAGCCTGCCCATATCCTTTCATGGAACCCTGCATAGTCACCCCTGCTGAGCGCTCCATCGGTTCCCTGTCCCTGCCAGCAGGGTAACCTAGATATCCTGCATTCCTCCTTAATGACCCGAAGGCTCACATCCTCTGGGTCCCTGCACACAGCGAGGTGGCATGTCTGTCTCTCTGAAAGATTAGTCTCCATGAGGCCTCTTGACTCAGTGGTGCGTCTGGTCTCCTGGGAATTATGTGGCCAGTAGGTTTTCAAGCGATTTAATTCTTAACTAAATAACAGTGGAGGCAAGATGTTAATTAGGGCAGCACCCTCCTCCCTTGGCTGCACTTCTGGGTGTGAGAACGGTAGTAGGATCATAGTTGGTGCTGGAAGACGTGTGTGTGGTCCGCGGTCCACCCAACCCATTGGTGAAAGGGAACGAGCCAACACGGACGTACCCTCCATGGCTGTGGCAGGTGCAACTATGGTGGAGCCCTGCACATCCCTGGGAAGTGCATTTTGAATGTGGACGTTATCTGTTTTGGGTTTGGCGGAAGGAAATTGGCTGTGAACTATGTCTCAATCCATTTATTTCTGGAGGAGTGATGGGCAAACAGTGTTTGCAAATCATCAGTTTCTCTAATGTGACGGAGGGAATTTCTAGCTCTCTGGTGTTTCTGACATCCCCGACTGGGAGGGCCTATGCTGAGGCTGCCTGCTGTGGGCGGGGTACTGTCTGCCCAGGTACCCCAGGCCCTTTTGACAAGGGCTCTTTAAATGCAGGTTCATCAACAGCTCCAGTCCTATTGCCACAGCCAAACCGCAGCAGTGTGGATTCCTGCTTGGTGCGTAGTCTGTTTCCACCCCTAAGGCCATGCGAGGGGCTCTTCCTGGCCATTCTGCACAGTAAAGGTGCAGTGTGAGGAGAATTCAACAACATCCTTCTCCGTGCCTGCCCCTGGGGTCCGCTGGGCATGTAATGTGGCAGGATGGCTTTGCAAGACGAGGTCAGCATGGGAGATGTTGGGGGTGGCAGGGCACCCGGCTGCACACACATCTGCCAGGCCAGTGTGCATGCTGCTCACCTTGGCAAAAGAAAACCTTTCCGTTTCCATTGGTGCAGTTAGGGTTGGTGTGTCAACATTCTTCACGTCATCGGGCAGTAAAATACATGCTGATTGACCGCAGCACCTTCCGAGGATATCCAGCTTGTGAGATTGCTCTGGTTGGTTTCAGGCAGGTGGTCTGCACCAAGGGTGAGGCTAGGGGTGAGCAGGCCTGAGACTTACCTCCGGGCAGTGCGGGCTCTCAGAGAGCAAGTGAATCCAGTCTCCCTCAGTCAGCTGGGGACTGGCCTGGCACCTCGTAGCTGAGCAAGGCTTTGGACAAGGCATGAAACCTCTCCAAGCCTCAGCCCCTCATAGTAAAATGGGTGTCTTAATAATTCTCTGCAGGGCTGTCACCCGGGCTCAAAGAGCAATGCAAAGTCAAAGTCTCCATTAAAGAGCGGCTACTCAATACATATGTCTTAACCACTGCCCTTGTGTTTATTGTTCATGAAACCACTTGCCATGTCATGTGCATTCACACACGGCTGCCCCGGCTGGGTGGCTGCAAGAATGACTCTTACCTTTCTACTTCCCACAGCTGGAAAGCCCGGGCCCTTCCTTTTGGTTTCATGTTACTAATCCTCCACCTTGTTTGTAAGTCCTTGTTAAGGGGAGAGTGACTTCTTCCCTGTGGAAGTTTCTGCCTCAGTTTCCCTGCCTTCTTCAGCCTTGTAGGCACACCTGCCCTGCTGGGCTCTTCCACTAGCTGCAGTCCCTGCCTCTGCATCTCACACTTCCTGAGGGCAGGGCTGGGAGGAACCCGGCGAGCACCAGAAGTGGAAACTTGGTGCCCCTTCTCCCTCAGCCTCCCGGTGCTCAGGACTCCGCATGTGGGCACAGCCAGGAAGTCCAGTTCTCAGGCTTCATGCCCCAAATCCCATGTCCCCTCCCACCCAGCCATTTGAGTCCCTTGTCAAGCCTCAGGAGACCCCACTGGTGGCTTTGAGCTGGAGGCGGCTGCCCCTAAGGCCAGCCTTGTGGCTGCAGGAAGGAAAGTGTGCTCCTGGCCCCCAGGAGGGACTCAGACAGCCTTTCCCCTTGAAACCCTGAGGTACTGGGTAGGCACAGCAGTCCTGCAGTGCTGTGGGTGAGCTGGCATCAGGGACCATCCTGTCACCTGAATCTCCAAGTGTACATTGTCTCTGTGGGAAAACTGGGTCCAGGCACCAGCTGATTCGCAGACTCACTGACTCCAATGTAAAAATGGACTGTGTCCAGACTCCTTCCCCTTCCCCCACTCTGGTCTAGTAGAACAATGGCTTCTAAAAGGCAAAATGGAATATTTGCAAATAACAAAATGTGCCTTGGACTGTTTGGAAACAATGTTGTACTTCTCCTTTTCAGTGTGAACCAGCATTGATTTATGTTTCAGCCTAGACCTCCAAGACCTTGATGGGCTTGGCTCCCTTTGCCCTTAGTTCTCTGAGCCTTGCATGTGGGACCCCTTACAAAAGACTAGGAGGGGCTGGGCCCACCGGGCTCTGAGACAGCGCTGCCCTGGTCCCAGCAGATCAAGTAGCCACGGCCTCCGCTCAGAGGCTCAGCTCTGGTCGGCCTGCTGGTCCCTCCCCGCCTCATGGCCTGGGGGCCCTCCTGTGCACCCCGGCCTGGCTTCTTCTCTTATTTAATCAACATTTGGGTAACTGAAACCTGGTCTCTACCCCCGTGGAACTTTCTGCCTGAGTTTCCCGTCCAATACTCTGATTCAGGGTATTTACATTTTTGTAAGGAAGACCCAGGGGATTTCCCAGAGCAAAATGATGCTGGTCTTTTAAGATGGAAATGTGCATTGTGAGCCCCTGAAAGGAGGGTGAAAAGGGAGGGAGACCTTGCTGCTCAGTCACCCTGGCGAGGACTTCTCCGTGTGTCCTCCGGGTGGATGTGAGGGTGTTGCAGGGGACAGATGCTGGGGAGAGAAGGGCTGATCACGCATCTGAAGTTCATTGAATTACTTTCTATTACACATAGTGAAAATCTGAGGAAATTAGTAAAATCAGAACCAAGGGAAACTGTCAACAGTCCCCATCACCTGAAGAAAGTCACTTCTCAGGTTTTGGTGTCCCTCCTCCCAGTCTTTCTCCCCTCCTTTCTATTCTGGCGTAGTGGTGATCACTATCGTGGCAGTGATTTGAAACAACTTTCCTTTGTGGGAGGAGGGGAGAGAGATAATTTTATTTGGAAAAAATGGTAAATGCTTGTTATTGTTAAAAAGGTAGAAAATACAGATGAACTTTGATGACGCAGTTGGAATAGGGTGATTTTAGAAGTATTTGCTTACAAAGGAATGTTTACAAAGACATGCCCTCTGTGTAGGAAACTTGGAGTTGAGTAATAACATAGAGCATGTAGCCACTGAAGGGACAAGGGAAGGAGGGACCAAGGGAGGGAGGAACCCAGGGAGGGAGGGACCCAGGGAGGGAGGGGCCCCCAGGGCCGAGAAGTAGGGTCATAGGAAGGTTAAGGAGACGTCATGCTGGTCACTTGTATGGGCCTCTTCCCAGGCCCTAGGAGAGGTCTCAGGATGTGTTCATGTTAGCAAAGTGTTTGAGAAATTTGCAGAAGTCACACATTTTAGCCAGGATCCGGTTATTCCATTTCTCTTCCCATTCTTATTTCCTTCTGCACATTGGCCCACGCTTGGTGGTTGGAGTGACACTGGCATTTTGTTTATCATGTGATATTCTTTTTCTTACAGGACCACCCTAATTGTGTCCGTTCCAGGCCACGCAACACCTGGCTCCACCTTTGCGGAGGAGATCGGGTTGCCTGTGGTTGGCTGCTTTGCAGTGCACCCTGGGGGAGGGTGGGAGAGCAGGTGATATCTCTCTCCTCCTCGTGCTGAGGCCCCCACGGGTGAATCCCATCCAGAAGCCGGAGGCCCCAGGAGCCTTCCAGGCAGACGGCAGGTGGAAGAAGGCAGAGAGTGGACCTGGAGGGGCCGATGGAAGATCTTGGCTCATCATATATCCAACGCCTAAAGAAAACCACAGGTGCTGTTTGGCAGATATATGCTTACAGTCCCTTAAGGCGATGCTTTAATTTTGCTTGAGGCAGAAAAAAACAGGACAGGGAAAAGCTACTAAAGAAGGGTCAGAGGGAGGGAAAACACATCACTAAGGTTCCCAGCATAGGAGAACATAGGCTGAGCTGGAAAATGACCTGGTTGCTTGGAACAGGATCACAAATTCAGTGAGTTAAGTCACAGATGCAAAAGCACCTGCTTAAAGTCTGAGAACCAAAAAGGAAGCTCCCAATTCTCTAGCCACAGCTGAAGGCACACATATGGATCAGCCCCTGAAACCCCTGAAACTCAGGAGGGCTTCCCATCACGCGGGAGGGGCACCAGCAAGCCTGTGTTCAGAGCAGCTACGAACTGTGAGTTCTGACAAACCAAGGGCCTTGCTCCACCAGCGTCTGCTGCAGTAAAGGGAGTGGAGTGTCTCAGACGTCTTTAGAAAATGAAAATGTTTTCTTTGATAATGTTTTGAATATTTCATCTCTATTTGTTTCTGTTTCTGTCATTTCGGGAAACTTATCTTGCATTGTTATTTAACAATCTGTTTGTGTAGAGCTTTGTTCAGAAAATCGTTTCCCACCTGCTGTCTACATCACAGTTGGAGAGGGTCCTGGACAGAGGTTCACAAGGACACAGTACACCAGGAGTGGCGGCGAGCCTCAGGGTGCGTCCTGGGTGGATACAGAGCTCAATCTCATGGAGGAAAGTGTCACTGGAAAAAGTCCCAGGTGCCTCTGATATCTGCCCCTCTCCCTTCCTCCTTTCTGGGAAAATAAGTGAGTAAGACACAGTCCCTTCACTTTGAGGGGTTGTTAATTCTTCATGCATCTTACACAAATATGTATAACGTGGAGCATCACTAAGGATCCAGAGGGAGTAACGAATTCCAAATAGGAACTATCCAGGAAGCCCTCAGGAAGAAAGTAATGTTTAGACTAAAGGCAGATGTGTCAGGAAAGAAACTCCACAGTAACGTGAAAGAAGTAAAGAGAACTCTAAGGAATGTGGGATTAGCAGACATAGGAGCAGTCATGACCCCTAGGGCTGAGACAGGGCATCCAGGGAGAAACCCCTGCCCCCAGGGCTGAGGTCCAGACTTTGGAGAGGGCACTGCAGCACTCCCTGGGTGCCAGAATCCTGTCCTCTTGGGCACCAAGAAAGCTGCTCATGGGGAAGTGTCTCATTAGAGGCACCCACCACAAATAACAGGGGGTGCAGGGAAGGGTCTGGCTGCCATGTGCTGGGAGAACTGGGCACCAGAGAAGGTGTGAGCAGGGCAGGAGCCCTAGATGCTAATGCACCAAACCAGGAAATCAAACTCTTCCTCCTGCCGTGTGTCTCTGGTACCTCTCCTGTCAAGCTTAATATCATGCCAACTGGCAAAGTAGAAATAGTTAAAGGGGCCCACACTTATTTTCATGGAACAGGCAAAAAGGGTGCGTTTGTAGCTGAGAAGTGAGTCAATAAGCATCAGAGTAGGGGTTTGCCGAATGTCAAGTTTGGAAGTTTGTAGCTAAAAGGCAGTGAGTCGATAAGCATCAGAGTAGGGGTCAAGTTTGGAAGGGGCTTTAATGGTCCTATATTCCATCCCCCATCCTTAGGGTTTGAATCTCAAATCCTCACGTGCCAATCAAGTGGTTGCCAAACTCATGTGGAGGCATCCACAGTGGCAGGTGGCCTCTACTTCCTGTCTGAGATTCTCAGGAAGTTCCTGTTCACACTGAAGCCATGCTGCTTCTAGAAATAACGAGGTCTCACCTGACAGCTCTTCAAATATATACATGAGCCGTTTTTCTGCCGTGCTTTCTCTTTGCTTTTGCTTTGTCTCTTGTAAACTACACATCTTACCTCTGTGACAATTCAGAATCTTCACTCTATACCAATCATGGGCACGAGTACACTTCTATAGGTCTAGGGCTCTGCAGGGGAGGGGAATGTCTCCCCTCAAAAACCTGCTCTAGCTGCACTCTGACAGTGCAAAATGGAGCAGGACCATTGGACCCTTTCGTATTTTGCCATTTCATCCATAACTGACCTCGTTTTGCTGGTCATGGTGATTGATCTAGGGAGTGATTCCTGATCTGTGTCAGAAATGGGACTAGGAAAGAGAAGTCTCTTTTCGCACCTGGTCATGAAACTAAGAAGAAATGAGCCCTAAAAGCTGCCTTCAACTCTGATTCCAGCTTGAGAGGATGCATCCAAGAGGAGAGAGAAGCAGAGAAATAAAACAAAGATGTCCCGATGCCATGACAGCCCCTGGTTCGTGTCATTCCTGAGGCCAACTCTGCCCCTCGCTCTGCCTCCGTGTGGGTCCAGGAGCCAGCAGATGTCTCCTTTTTTGCTTAAACCAGTTCTAGCTGGGTTTCTGGAAATTACCAACAAATAATATCAACCTACATGGCCTTCGTACCTTAAAGGAAAACAAAAAAAAAAAAAAAAAAGAAGAAGCAGGAAACATTGGCTCACTCCTTTGCCACAGGGCTTCTGTAGAAGCAAATGTCACTTTAGCTAGAACTGGGAGTTTGTTGTGAAGGATGTTTAAGGAAGCATATTTAGAAACTAAGATCTTGCTCCTCCCCGTGTCTTCCCTTTCCTTTCTGAACAATTCAGTCCTAGAGCAACTAGGTGGGGGGAGTCTGCCATGGGAGCCACGGAGGCTCAGAGTGGGGTGAGGAGGGTGTCCAGGGTGGGGGCCCCTGTGTGAGGAGTCAGAGTCCATGTGGGATGAGGGGAGCATTTTCATGGAAAGATCGCCCAGTCAGGGTGTCAGGGCCCAGACAGGGTGAGGAGGACATCCACACCAGGGGACCAGGAACATGGAGGAGTTGGAGCCTGAGCAAGAAGAGGGTGCTTGTGTGCAGCCCGGGTGCGGCTTGCCACGGAAATGGGAGGTCAGTTACTGTGGGAGGCTGAATAAGAGCACCCAGAGAGGTCCACATATTGAGGTCCAGAACCTGTGAATCCTCCCTTATATGGCAAAGGGGGTATGGTTAAGTTCAGGGTCTTGAGATGGGAGATTATCCTGAATTATCTAGGTGGGGCCACTGTACTCACAAGGGCCCTTACATGAGGGAGGCAGGGAGGCAGTAGTAGGAAGTGTGAGGATGGAAGCAGAGGTTGGAGTGATTCAAGGAGGGGCCCAAGCCACAGAATGCAGGTGGCGTCTGGTAGCTAAAAATGTCAAGAAAGCAGATGCGGCCACAAAGCCTCCAGAAGGAAGGCAGGCCTGCTGGCACACTAATTTTAGCCCAGGATGTCTAGAATTGTAAGAAAATACATTTGTCTTTTTGTTGTTGTTGTTTTTTGAGACGGAGTCTCACTCTGTAGCCCAGGCTGGAGTACAATGTCGTGATCTCGGCTCACTGCAACCTCCGCCTCCCGAGGTTTGAGTGATTCTTCTGCCTCAGCCTCCCAAGTAGCTGGAATCATAGTGCCCGCCACCATCCCTGGCTAACTTTTATATTTTTAGTAGAGACAGGGTTTTGCCGTGTTGGCAAGGCTGGTCTCGAACTCCTGACCTCAGGTGATCCCCTTGCCTTGGCCTCCCAAAGTGCCGAGATTACATGAGCCACTGCGCCCGGCCATTGGTCTTGTTTTAAGCCACGAAAATTATGGTAATTTGTTTCAGCAACAATAAGAAGCTAATAAAGTTACATCCAATGGGACTGAGCAAATAAATAATTATAACAAGGACAATGGAAGCTAGGTCTCTCACTATGGAGAAGGGAGTTACAAACATGGAAATGGAGAAAACTTGAATGAACTTTGTATAATGGATTGGAATTAGAGATGCTGGTGGGAACCAATTACTGTTAATACAGATATATGCATATATATTTTCATGTGAACGTATGTCTGTGTGTGTGTGTGTGTGTGCATACATATAGATGTCTTGGCTTTCACCACTGAGAGAGCCGCCTGGGAGTTGTAACACACCAATTGCAATGAGCACACTTTGCACCCAGATCTTGGCTTCTAAATATGGTTTTCCACTAAGGCTCCTTGGAAAGGCAGATTCCAGGGAATCTTAAAGAAAGCGCAAGATGAGCCCGCACTGACTTCTTGTGCCAGAAAATGAGGAAGTATTCAAAGAATGATGACCATATATTGAAAGGACACAGAGACTAGCCCTCACTGGCCAAATCAGGAATAATCTGAGCTGTCAACTGAATATTGAGAGTAATGGGTTATAACTCCCTAAATAGAACAGTAAACCACAAGTTCACACAGATGGAAATAAACAGATGAATAAACTGGAAGTTTGAGAACGAGACATTTGCATACATTCAAAGAATCTTCCTTCAAAATACTTATTAATGAACTAGAGAAAAGAGAAAAAGCGAAACAGCCTGACAGCTGGTTCCAATCACAGTGAACGTCATCAGTCATGGGACAAATTGGCATTGGTGACCACCGGATGGGTTGCCATGAGAACACACCCTCACTTCTATGATATGCATGCCAGAAACCTGAGACCTGAATCTCATCATAAGGACCCATCAGACACACCCAAATAGAAGAATATTCTACAAAATAATCAATCTGTTTTGTTCAGATGTGTCCAGGTTATGAAAGTCAAGAGAAGACTGAGAAACTGGGCCAGACTGAAGGAAACTAAAGAGACCAGCAACTAAATGCACCACGTGATTCTGAGGAGTCTTTCTCTAGAACAGACACGCTTGGGATAGTTGTGATGCAGGGCAGGTTCTTGGCTTCGCTCAGGAAAGAATTCAACAGCCAGCTGGTGGTGGAAAAGGGCAGCTTTACTGAGTCTGGCAGTGATGCATCTCCGTGCCTGCTCCTTGGGGAGCAGGGCTACCCCACAGGCAGTGCGTGGACAGTAGTAGCCTATGGGCCGCTGCTAGTCATTTTTCCATCCGCTTTTAATGGCATGCTAATGAAGGGGCGGGTCATTCAGAAATAGCTAGGAAATGGGTGGTAACTTCCGGCTGCTGCCATGGCATTGGTAAACTGTCATGGCGCTGGCAGGAATGGCTAATGGTGATGGGCAGCGAGAACAACCAGAGGTGCTTTTTGTGTCTTTTTCTAGTTTTGGCCTGTTCTCAATCTGGTCTGGGAAACGAGTCCTGCTGACCTCCTACCTCAGCTGGCCAAACTTGAGTGGAGTCCGGGAACTCGAAGGAAGGAAAGTGTTGATGCTAACTTCCTGATTTTGTGGTTACATTGGGACAAAGCGGAAGAATATCCCTATTTGTGGGAAATACACACTTAAGTATTTTGAGGGTGACAGGACATGAGTTCAGCAACCTTCTCTCAAATGGTTCAGGGAATAAAGATTCTTTGTTCTTTACCTTGAAATTTTTCTCTAAGTTTATGGTTATTTCAAAATAAAAAGGAAGGATCTCCCTTATTAATTTTGTCTCACGTTGTTTTAAGCTCTTTAGAGTATTTTCAAACGTAAGTGGAAATGAAAAAAATGTAACTATTAGCATACATAAAATTTAAATCTTAAAACCATGATCAACCCAAATAATTGTAGTAGATATACTGAGATATTTATTCTGTAATTCCCTTCAGGACTTAGATATTTTTAAGCTGAATCATTTTTATGTTTTGAAGCTAAAATCTATATATTGACGTTTGAGGAGTGTGAAATCACAATACTTCAGAATGTTACCAACTTTTCAGAAAAGCACGACCTGGGTTTGACCCTATGTGCTTAGTAGCCCATTAGACCCTCTGTGCTTTGATATACTCTCATGGCAAAAGTTTCCTGGTCTTACTCAGAGATCAGAAAAATTCTTTTCTGTGTCAAACTTTACAGTGAAGTGAAAGTAGAGAAAGCAATGGTTCACTCAGAACTTTCTATTCAGGGCTTTTTCTTTTCTTAAAAACTGAAAGCTGAGAATGAAAAATTTCAAATATAGGTAACAGCAAGTAACATAAAGTATACCTATGTACCCACCAATAAGGTCTAACAAATGTGAATATTTTTGCCTAAAAAATAAAAATATTGTAGAGACATTGAAAATATTCCTATGTATCTCCCTCCGTCTCATTTCCCTCTCTCTCTCCATACCACAGGGTAACCTCTGTCCTCAAGTTAATACATAGCCTTTCTTCATCTGTGGTTTTTTGTATAGCTGTACAAACAATATGTGCTTTGCTTTGAGTGCTTTAGAACTGTACAGAAATAGTATCACTTTATATGAACATTCTGCAACTTGCTTTTTTTAATTGGGGTAAAATTTAAAATGAGACTATTTTTTTTTTCCTGTCAAGTTGTAGGAATTCTTATATATTTTAAAGATTAACCCCTTACCAGATAAATGGTTTGCAAATATTTTCCCCCTTTCCATAGGTTGCCTTTTTACTCCGTTGATTGTTTCCTTTGCTGTGCAGGTTTTTAGTTTGATGTAATCTCAGTTGTTTATTTTGTCTTTTGCTGCATGTGCTTCTGATGTCATTGCCAAAATCAATGTCCTGACGCTTCTCCCCTTTGTTTCCTTCTAGTTTTACAGCTTCAGATCTGGGTATTTATCCAAAAGACTTGAAACTGGGGTCCTGAGGAGATACAAACACTTCCCAGTTCATTACAGCACTATTCACAGTATCCAAGGTAAGGAAACAGCCTAAATGTCCTTTGTCAGATGAATGGATAAAGAAAATGTGGTATATATATACAACAAAATATTACCCCGTCTTAATAAAGAAGGAAATTCTGATATACGTGACAACATGAATGAAACTTGACATTTTGCTAAGTGAAAGAAGCCTGTCACAGAAAGACAAATACTCCGTGATTCCATCTATATGAGGTATCTAAAAGAGTGAATCTCATGGAATCAAAGAGTGGAACGATGGTTACTAGTGGTGAGGGTTTGGGGGATGGGAGTTACTAACCAGTAAGCATAAAGTTTTCATGTATAAATGTATAACATTGTATCTAGTCAAAAATAATGTATTGTACACTTAAAAATTTGTTGAGAGAGTAGATCTCCTTTTAAGTGTTGTTACCACATTAAAATAAAATATAAAAAAAGAAGTATATGGAAAGAAAATGATAACAACACAAGTGAGTCTCCCAATCCATGAACAAGATCCTTCTCCATTTATTTTGTTTTTCTGTAATTTCCCTCGGGACTATTTTTGTTGTTTTCAGTGTAGAGGTCATGACTGTCGTTTGTTAAATCTATTCCTATGAATTTTATGTGTTTCAAGGTGACATACACAAACACAATTGACTTTTTTTTTTTTTTTTTTTTGAGATGGAGTCTCATTCTGTCATCCAGGCTGGAGTGCAGTAGAGTGACCTCCACCTCTCCACCTCCTGGGTTCAAACAATTCTCCTGCCTCAGCCTCCTGAGTAGCTGGGATTACAGGTGCATGCCACCATGCCTGGCTAATTTTTGTATTTGTAGTAGAGATAGGGTTTCACCATGTTGGCCAGGCTGGTCTTGAACTTCTGATCTCAGGTGATCCACCCACCTCGGCCTCCCAAAGTGCTGGGATTACAGGTGTGAGCCACCGTACCCGGCCACACAATTGACGTTTGTATACTGAGTTTGTATTCTTTGGCTTTTCTAAATTGACTTATTAGTTCTTGAAGTTGTTTTGTACACTTACCAGGATTTTCTGCATAAATAATCCAGTCAACTGATAATAAAAGTTGTTTTACCTCATTCTTTCCAATCCATATGGCTTTTATTTCTTTTCTTCTTCCTTTTGTATTAGCTAGAGCTTCTAGTACACTGTTGAAGGGAAATGGTGAAAATGAATGTCCTTGCTTTCTTCTCAATTTTAGAAGTGAAGTATTCAACCATTGAGTATGATGTTGGCTCTAACTATTCGTAGGAGGCCTACGTCAAATTCATACACATCGAATATCAAATTGGGGAAGTAAGTCAAATCAAAATCATTCTATTTTTAGTGCACTTCAAGTTGTTATCATGAATTGATTTTGAATTTTGTCAAATGCTTTATTTTAATAATTTAGCAAGTTATACTATTTTCAAATGTTAAACTTATTTTTCATTGCAGGTATAAATTCCACTTAGTCACAGTATATCATACATATTGTTGGATTTGCTTTGCTTTTTTATTTTTAAAGGGTTTTTTTAATCTATCTTTATGAAGGATATTGGTCTATAATGTTTTCTAGTAATGTTCAGTTATTTTCAGTTTGGGTCTCTCATAAATAGTCCTGCTGTAAACATTTTTGAGTATTTCTTCTGGGGCAATGTATACAGCTTGAAGTTGGGCATGTACTTTGCAGTGAAGTTTCTGGGTCACAGGTTATGAGCATGTTCAACTTTAGTGAATACTGCCAAAGTGGATGTGCCAATTCACATTCCTACCTTCAGGGACAGCAGTGCCCCTCAGAGTGTGAACTGTGAGCTATTTGTTATTAGATTGCAATGAGGTAAGTCCAGAAATTAAGCGTGAGCATTTAGAAACTTTTATAGAAATTTGATGTTGCTTTGACATCAAATATTGCTTTAACATAGGCTCTTCTCGTCCAGCAGTGCATTGACCAGTTTAGATGCTGTCACACTTGCATTATGAGGTGGGTGTGGGAGGAGCTTCACATGCAATGAGGACCATGTGTTTTGGTGTGCAATGGAAATTTAAAAGGAAAGAAAGGCTGGTCTCTCACCATGTAGCACTGGAGAAGCCTTCATGCATGAGAATTCTGGTGGTTCCACATCCTTGCTCACATTTAGTAATTTTCATGTTAGCCCTTCTGGTTGGTGTGCAGCTGGATGGCATTGTGACTACAGTTTGTATTTCCCCAATGACTAAGGAAGTTGCCCGCCTTTTCAAATGTGTATTGGTTTCAAATGTGTATCTACATATTCCTAGGTGTGAAGTACTTCCAATTTTCAAAGTACATGTGTTAAGTTTTCCTAAAACATTTACCCTGGATACTGTTCCCCTGCCCTCCTCCCATATTTCCATGATGAAGCAGGTGGGCAAAATATGGAGAGGACAAAAACCTGATTCACAAGTGTCATTCACCTGACTTTATTCATTTAGTCAGTATTTATGAGCGTCTGCCACGCGCCAAGCACAGTATGTGGAAACAGGGATGCAGAAATGAATAGAATAGAAATGTTCTTGTCCACTAGGGATTTATACTCCAGTTGTGGAGAAGATAGATAGTGCACTGATACCTCTGGATGGTAGTAAGTGCCATGAAAAAATAGGATAACAAGAGAGTAACTAGGATGGGAACATTCTTTGGTTAGAATGGCGAAAGAAGGTTTTCTAAAGTCATTATATTTAAGCCTGCATCAAAAAAATGAGAAGCAGGTGGCCAATAACAGGTCAGAAAGAGAATTCCAGGAAGCAGGAATGTCAAGTGCAAAGGCCCTGAGGTAGAAGCAAAGCGGTCTGAGGATTAATTAGAGAACACTCCTTTACTTTGGTGAAAATTGACACAATAGATGCCATAGACACCTAGTGCGGTGGATACTGGTGGTGCTGCTCCCAGATGCAGGGACCCCCTTAGGTTCTGATGTGCCCCTCCTTAACCGTTAATGTGGGTTTACTGCCCAGGCTTGTGACTGGAACTAACCTTTGAGAGACTGTCTGTAGGTGGGTTACTGGATCCACTGTGCCCACACAGGCTGTGATCAGGAAGTACCTGAGGGGCTGCACTCTCTCTCCTACCACCCAGCAGCCCTAATCTGGTAGATGGAGGATGTAGGGGTATGAAACCCCAGCCCCTGTGACAGCAGCTGGGGTGAGGCAGAAGAATAGGGTCTGGAGACAGGCAGCCTAAGACCCACCAGCCTCTGACTTCTTGGAATTGGATCGAAAGGAAAACTCCGCCTCTCCATGCCTGTGTGACAGGGGGCCAGAGGCCCCTCCCTCTACAAAATCCCCTCTCGGGAAATGCCTCTGATTGGTCAGAGGCCAAGCCTTCACTTCAGCCTGATTGGTCACAGGCCAACCCTTCATTCGCAGAAGGTGTAACCAGTTGGAGGCCTCTATTGGAGGCCTCTAAAGGGTACCTAGGGGTGTTACCAAATTCTTCTAGTTTAATAAAAACCCTAAAGAACATTGCAGTTGGGGCTCTGGAGCCGCCTGATGGATCCTGCTCCTACTTTGTGGAGTGTACTTTCGCTCAATACATTTGTGCTTTTGTTGCTTCATTCTTTTGCTGCTTTGTGCATTTTGTTCAATTATTTGTTCAGTGTGCTGAGAACCTGAATGACTCAGTCAAGACCCTCTATCTGGTAACAGGGGCAAACTCAGGGTGTCATTCAGGCTCAGAGAGCCATGGGGATCACACTGAGGCTGAGATGTAGCCAGAAATCATACCCTTGGTTGTCCTTTTCTATTTTCCTTCCTAGTTTTTTTTTTTTTTTTTTCTGAAAGCACTTCCTTAATAAATCAGTTGTCCCTGAACTCTTAACTTAGGGTCTGCTTTTGAGACTTAAAAAAGTCTGCAGTCTTAGGACTTAACAGCCCTGCTATAGGTTTCTACAATTGTTTTTCTTTTTCTTTTAATGATATATTTTTTTCTGTGGTACTAGGTAAGAGCATCAGGCACACTTGGGTTAGAATGCCAACTGCCATTCAGTCACAGCCACCCTTAGGAAGGTGACCTACTCTCTCTGGGCCTCAGTTTCCTCAATTACAAAAGTGGGGCAAAGACAGTGCCACCTTTATGGCTGCTCTGAAGATTAAATGAAAGAAGATAGGCAACATACTTAACAGAAAGATGGGAAAACAGTGAACACTCAGATTTACCTATGACTATTAAACCTTTCTAAACTTCATCAGAGAGTTCAAAAAAATGTTGTCAAGCCTTGGGATATATATCTGTTGCATTCCTTTAAAAATGTATGGTATCACTGGAATTTGGCTGGGGGCAGAGGAGAGAGGAGGAAGAGAAATAGCCATTCTAGGTAGTTGCAAGGTACCATTCATGTGCACCTTCTCATTCAATCCTGACAAGCACCCAATTAGAATAGAAGGTTCTATTATAATTATTAAAGATAAGAACCTAACACTCAAAGAGGCTGTTATCTGAGGAGACATGGTGTTGAAGAGGTTAAAATATGCCATTCCGGCGTATTGACTAAGTTCGACACTTTAAAAACGGCAGGTGCAACAAGATGACTTTGACCTTCCTGCTGTTTCTTAAAAGCAGAGGGTGAAATTCCTGTATGAAAGATGCCCTCCCTAGATGATGCAACATTTTTATATAGTCAAAGTTGAAACTGGGAGAATTCTGTACAGATCTGGTTACAAATAACTCTCATCTTTTAAGCCTCTCCACATACTTTAGTGGCTTCTTCACAACGAACTCTTCTCTGTCCAATCCACTGCATAAGTAACTGACTTCAGCTACTTCTTTGGGGCCTTCATTTCTTTATGAGGGCTCCTGTGCTGCGTGAAGTTTGTATTAAGTTTTTCTTCTCTTAATCTATCTTATGTGGATTAAATTCTTGGACCCAGACGGTACGCTAAGAGGATGGAGGTAGACTTTTCCCACCCCTACAGTGTGTATGTATCAGGGTTCCAAGCCAGGTTGTCTGGACAGAGGAACCCAGTTCCCTTGAGCTGAGGGGCGGTCTTTGCTTTTAGGCCCTTGCCCTGCAGAAGAGGCTTGGTGTTGCTCTTATTCTGGGGGAAGGTCCAGTCCCAGCTGAAATGACTCCCGCCACACCCAGCTACCAGATAATGAAGCTTCTTCCCAGGGTCACAACTCCAAGAATGAGGAACGCCTTGTCCTCAGGCCAGTGGCGCAGTTGAGCCTCTCTGGGGTCATATCACAGTCACCATAACTGCACTGTCTCCACTCTGATGGGGCTCCCAGAGCAGAGACCTTACCTGCCGCCGCTCTGGCCCACCAGGATCCTCGCACTTTTAAGTCAGGTGTGGTTTCAGGAAGAAGCTTGGTGGTCCCACATCTACAGGCAAAGCAGATCCCAGAGCAGAGAGAGCTGACCGCCTGCCCTGTGGGGTGTACAACCCCAGGTGCAGATAACAGACAGGGAAGGAGGGAGGAGCTTAGCTGAAAACCCCTCCTGACCCTTTTCCAATAGGCACTCAGGGGTAGCAAAACATCCAGGAACTTTGAGTTCTGGGTCAGCTGGGACAGCGTCCTGTTCGTGCCTTCTCTGAGTTTTCTATTAGGTGCCACCAAACACATTCCTACCCAAAGGAACCATTATGTAGGACCTTATTAAAAAGGTTAAAATATGCATTCTGGCATGGTAACTGTTTAAGTGAAAGGCACTTGAAAAACAGCAGGTGCAAGATCACTCTCCCCATACCAGAAGGAAAGACAGCATCCTTATCCTTAGGACTAGAAGCTGCCACCTAAAGAATACTGCATAGACCTCGTTAGAGTCACTCTAATCTTTTTAGTCACATTTTCAAAGTTTATTCTTATCTGTTCAATCCAGTATTTAAGTAGTGGACGCCAACTGCTTGCTCGGGTCTGCCCCCCCTCCCTCCCTCCCTTCCTCCCTCCCTTCCTTCTTTGCTCAGGCGTGCAATTTCTTTCTTTCTTTTTCTTTCTTTCTTGCTTTCTTGCTTTCTTTGCTCGGGTCTTTCTTTCTTTTCTTTCTTTCTTTCTTTTTTTGACGGAGTCTCGTTTCTTTTTCTTTCTTTTTTTTTTTTTTTTGACGGAGTCTCGCTCTGTAGCCCAGGCTGGAGTGCAATGGAGCAATCTCGGCTCACTACCACCTCCGCCTCCCGCGTTCAAGCGATTCTTCTGCCTCCGGAGTAGGTGGGATTACAGGCACGCGCTACCGCGCCCCGCTAATTTTTTGTATTTTTTAGTAGAGATGGGGTTTCACCATGTTGACCCGGCTGGTCTCGAACTCCTGACCTCGCGATCCGCCCGCCTCGGCCTCCCAAAGTGCTGGGATTACAGGCGTGAGCCACCGCGCCTGGCCGGGTCTGCATTTCTTTCTGAGGGCTCCCATGCCGCGTGAAACTTGCAGTGTGCTTTCCTCCTATTCATCTATCTTGTGTCAATTTAATTCTCGGACCCAGCCGGGACCCCTAGAGGATGGAGGTGGAGTTCTGCCCTTACACCGAAAACACAAACTTCCAAAACACGGACACTCTTCAAAACTTTGAAAGAGACCTTTTAGGTCCTAGGGCAATTGAATCTCGTTTTCTTAAAAAGCCCTGCTTGCTTACCCTCTCGTTTTCCCCCAGGACTGTTTTCTGGGACAGAGTGGGAGGCCCAAAGAGACAGCAAAGTTTAGGCCCTAAGCACCCAACTCCTCCTCCCAGGGTGCGAGCCTGCCCAGGGTTCCCGACCCACCCCGCCCCATTCCTCGCCGGCGCTTGGTCCGCCCCTCCCAGTCTGGAAGCCTCCTGCAGCCCGCCCGGCGGAACTAGGGGACGGGTGGGGAACGTCAAAGGACGAGGGCGGTGACCCCGGGGCCCGAATCCTCTAAGGCTCCCGGGTCGGGTGCCCGGCCGTGCGTGAGTGCGGAACAAGTATGGGCGCTGGGCCGTGCGTGGGTGCGGGGCGGGGTGCGGGCCCTGGGTGGGCGCGGCGCCGGGGCTGGCGGGGCAGGGCGTGGGGCTGTAGGAGGGCACGGGGCCGTGTGTGGCTGCAGGGCTGGGTTCAGACCGTGGGTAGGCGCGGGGCCGGCGCTGGCGGGGCAGGGCGCAGGCTGCTGCAAGGCGGCCTTGTGGATTCTGGCCCCGGAGCGAGGGCGGGCCCCGGACGCACGATGTGGCTTCTCCTTTTCAAAAAAACTGCGTTGCGTTTTCCTTCCTCCACGTTAGCAACTGCATCCTGTCAGGGGTCCCCCGTCCATGTGGCCTTTCTTCCAGCGACAGCACACTTAGCTCAGAACAGATTCGCACCCACTCTGTGTTTCCACCGGGCGCGCCGGCTCTGCCATGCGGAGCGCGTTCTTTGAAGGACAGGCCCCGGAGTCACCGCCACAGCCACAGAAAGCGGAAACCGAGCCTCTGTCCAGAGGGGATCCCAGTACATTTCCAGCAGGTTCAGACACAGGGTCCCCCACAAGAAGGAAACAGGACGGAAAAAGTCAGGACACGTATGTTGTGGAGGGTCGAGGTCTCGCCTAGATCTTGGGTGTGGGTAGTCGTAGCCGCTCGCAGTTTTCCTTTCCAGCATCTCTGGGGAGCCTGGAGATGTGCTCGGGGCCGATGTGACACGAAGAGTGATTGCGCCGCCCTGCAGAGGCGGTGGCGGGACGCTGCGCTCGGGCTGGGAAAGGCCGGCCCCAGGGCGACCCCTCCGGAGGCCCCCGGAGAGCAGGTGTGCGCCTCGCCTCCCGCTGGGCAGCCAGTTCAGGAGAAAAATGTGAAGCTTTTATCTAAACAAAATATTTCTTTTGTTAAGGGCTTTCTCCACACTGAGACTTTCTGGCCACGTGAGACTTTGACCTCCCCGTCCCCCAGATTCAGCGCTGGGACCGAGCGTCTGCTGTTATTTTTAGTAGAAGTATAAAAAGAATCTCTGAAAGTTTTAGCTCTGGAGAAGGCGTGAATACAGCTGGTGCCTTCAAACACTCCACTTGAGCCGCTCTTAAAGAACTCCAGGAGATGAGAAAGCAATACGAAAGCCAAAGCATTGCACATGAGGACGGGCTGGCGGGTGGCCTTTGGGTCCCTGTCTTATGGGTGATTTTTGTAAATGGGGCATTAGAGATGAGTATCGCCTGGATTACATTTTTAGGTTGAGTTCCTCCCATGGGGGGAACTTTAGGAATACGCTTCCAAATAAGAATGTAGATTTCCATAATTGTAGTAAAGTGTTTGCCAAACTCATCTCAGAAAAAGACATTATCGAAAGGCATTTATTATCTTCTTAATGCGTGTCTGGCACTGGGCAGACACTGTAGAATACTATCTTGATTAGAGTCTCAAGGATTTTGTGCCTGAAGTCCTTTTCAAATAAAAATATTCAAGTATAATCTATTATAGAGACTCTTTTTCCCCACTTTGGGGATATACGGTGTGGTATCGACTCATTGGTCATACCAAAACTGTTACTTCTGTTTTGGAGGAATTAGCAAAGAAAACCCAGGCTTAGCAAATCAACACCGAAGTTCAGAAGTTCAGAGTAATTTGGGAACAAAGTCTTCCCTGGAGCGAAGAGGCATTCACAGGAACTCTTGGTGTTAATGGGATTATTCAAGATATACCTGAGACCAGATAAATATTTGATGATTTTGCCAAGCACTAGAGTTTCTTTACAGTGTTTCTTTGGCTGACGTTTCCCCCACGGGGTTCGGACTTTGTGGCTTCATCAGATTTTGCAAATGAAAGAAGGCTGGGGTTTCCCAAGAGTGCGTTTGTGCAGGAAACAACAGACTAGTGAGGTTTACAAGAGGGGTGTGTTCTGTGTATGTGTGTGTGTGTGTGTCTGCCTGTGGGATGGGGGTGGCACGGGGGAGAGAGAGATGTGGGTTACAAAGCTGCCATCTAGAGGCTAGAGGCTCTTTCCTGCAGTGTATATAATGCAAGTCTGCAGCCAGCAGAGCTCACAGTTGTTGCAAACTGCTCAGCGCTAAGGGAGCCAGCGCACGGCACGCCAGGAAGGCGAGCGAGCTCAGCCAGCCGAGCCAGCCCAGAGGTAAGGAAACAGTGCTCGGGCAGCAGCTCTGCTTGGAAAGAAGGCATGGCTTCTGCTCTTAAGCCAAGGGGTCTTTTTCAAAGGACTTCTTTAAAATCGCTGAGATGGGTGCTTTTGAGTCTGCGGGTCTGGTTTCTAAAAACCCAGGCTGCACGTAGCTGCATTGCAAAGTGCTTTTGCTAATTCGGAGGGCTTCACCTTTCGCTTCAGAAAGCAAAGGGCAGTTTTCTTAAGTCACTTGCAGAAGGAAATTTCCTTGTGTATTTAGGAATCTGGTATTTATTTGCTGTGTGGCTATTTAAGCTCCAGTAAGCAGGGGAACTTTGCAAGAACACAGACTATCCATTCTGCCTGACCAATTTGGCATGGGGATTAGCTTGGCACCCACTGTTTACCTGTTTTGCTTCTAGTATATCAGTTTGGAAACAGATAAAATTGGCAGTAAATACGTAATTCCAGAACGATGAACACTTTATGAAGAGGCATCCTTAATGGAGCAGAAAACTGCTGAGAATCTTTCTGAGTCCAAGATGTATTTGAATTCAGTACTTTGGGGGATTTACCGGAGTCTGTAAGTCCGGAAGCTATAAACGTGAATGTTAAATACAGCCCGGTCTTCTCTTCTCTTGATGGCACGCTTGCTAATCTAATTTGAGTACTGTTCTCTTAGAAGGTGTTAAGTCCAACTTCAATTGTTGGGAGTGGGGGGAGGGGGAGCACACACACACAAGTCTACTATTTTGCAATTTAAATATACTCTTCAGGTAAAATGTGGATTTTGTTCAATTTTGTTGGCATGTGCAAAGATTCAAGGAGTGACTGAGAGAACTTTGGAGTGAGGTCAGGAATGGGTGGTTAGCCAAGACTTGTAACTTCCAGGGAGAATGAGAAGTTGTAAAAGTCAGACTGGCTGTCTCTCTTTCTCTCTTCCTCTTTCTGTCTTTCTTTCTTTCCTTTTGCTCACAACAGGATTACTTAGTTTTTCCAAAGTGGGAGAGAGCTTCCTTAAATGGTTTACAGCCCTTTGAATGTATTTGGTGCAGTGACATCCCCTGAAATTTCAGTCTGCAACGTCTCAACATGGTCACTTTGTTCTTTTCTTTTTTAAAGGCAGATGCTGCCTTTAGTGTCCCTTTATTTATTACAGGAAAAATGTGGACATCAGCTAGGCACGCCTAGCAAAGAAAGTGGAGGCTGCTGGTTTCTGTGCTTTAACTTTCCATAGATTTTAAATGAATAAACTGCTCGTCCTTCTTTCATCAGAATATGAGCTTTCCCCAGATGGAAAGCCTTTTTCTAAAGCAAAGTTGCACATGGGAGCTCTAGCTTGGAAACAATTTGCTCTTTTTTCCCCAGTCTCTGCCATAAACACTTGAATGTGCATACAACTGCAGAGCTTAATGCCACAACCTCCAGGAGATTGGGGGGGAGGGGGAAGCTGCCCAGGATGGGGGTGGGAAAGCAAAGGAAAATGGAGAAATGGCTGTAGTTTGCTGCCCATCAGCCTTTTTCTTTTAAGGGGCAGACATTGCAGTCGTCGTTTTAGAAAAGTTCCATAAAGTATCGCCAAGGCAGCATGCCTGTGCAACACACACAGGATTTTGGGGGTGTGTTTCCTCCGTATTAACAGCGAGTCGTTGAAGCGTTGAGAAGGTATTATGATTTTTAATCAGGCCCAGAACAGGCCAAGTATAGGCTTTCTGAATGAAAAAAACAAAAAACAAAAAACAAAACAAAACCAAAAAAACCAGAAAACAAAAAACCCTACTTAATCAGGAACAGAGGCTTTTTGTGTGATCATTTTAGGGAGAGAGCTCCTGTTTTCAAGTCGATGTGAGGGAAATTGGTTGAAGTTCCTCAAACCTGAGGCTGAAGGGCAGTCACTTTATAAACCTTAAGAGTAACCGAGGGGAAAGAAAAAGATCTCAAAGATTGCAAAACTTTAGATTTTTATCAGTGGTTTTGTACAACATGAGGGGAATTTGGGGCCAGAAGGCATTTGTACCTTTAAACCAGGCAACCAAAGAACTTAGTTTTACTCTTAGAAGCAAGAACAGTATTAAAATGCCTTCAATTGGATTGCATGTGTGTAGGTATAATTTAGAAAGAAACTAAAGATTGTGTCATGTCAAGTGTTATTAAAGTCCAGGAAAGAAAAGACAAAGCTCCAGGACACGTATTTTCTGTTGAAATAAAAGCGAGCAAGCCAGAAATAGACAGATCAGGACAGGGAGGGGTGCAGGGGCTGGCCTTGATTTTGGATACTTGATGGTTTCCTGCAGGGAATATTTGATGCTTTTATCTACTAATTTGGAAGTGGGGGAAAAAAAGGCACTATTGCTTCGATATTAAAGTGATCAGGGAATTGCATAATTTTAAGGTGACAATTTTAAAGAGCCGCAAGTAGTTTTGGAAGCAGACTGTGGTTTGTTCCAGGCACTGAAAAAGTGGAGGGGGGCTGAGACTATCTCAGGTGGCCTTGAACCGCTGTTGGCAAAGGGACAGATAACGAGCCCAGGGCAGCGTGGGGGACTTTGCGGTTTGAAGTCTGGGTCAGCCAGATAGGAAGCATATTTTGCTTTTCCTGCTATAGCAGAGATGTGGGTATCCTCCCTCAGTTGTAGATGCAGAGCCTAAGTTTGCACAGCATCCTCCTGGGAAACCCTTTGTGTCTGGCTGAGGGCGGGGGGTGAGGAGGCTCTCCTAGCCTGGCTGACCTCCCACTGCCTCGTCCTCGTCCTAAGCTGGGTGGGAATCAGGGCTCTGATTACAGTGGGCCAGCCCAGACGCCAGCCTTTGTGACGTGGGAATCTCTGGACCTGCTCTTGTGGGGAGAGCTTTGCTTCCCTGTCGGGCAGCTGAGCACAATAGACCAGATCAGGTTTCTGGATGTAGGATTTATTTGATCCACCAAATCCTTAAAGTGGACGAGGATGCCCCACGTGTTCATGTGAAGTATGTCTAAGGACCCTGAGAAGAGGTGGACTGTATCTGAATCAGGGTATAGAGTTTTCTGTAGTTGCTGTTGTTGTTGAGTTCTCAATGAATTCAAAGCAGGTATGTACTTGCATAAAATAAGATCACTCGGGTCACTGGTGAATGTGCAGTTGAGACTGTTTTCCATTTGCTGGCGGCAGAGGTGCCAGATAGCTCTCCATTCTGCTATCAGCCCTAGCGGATAGTCACAGAGAGTCCACCTGGGCCGAAGCTTCCGTGGGTTTCTCCTGTAGGTTACTTGGTTGGTTTCCCCATAGATTTGATGTAGCGTTGGTTAAAAACACACAGAGACACACACATGCCCACGCACACCCCACTCAGTGATGCGCAGTTGCCTGATGGTTCTTCAGAGGTAGTGTGGATTCTCCTGATCTAACTTTCAGGCTCAGCGTAAGCTGGGGCTGGCCTGGTGGAAGAGGTATTATCTGCTCAAAGAGACCAGAGCGTTTGCTTTTGTAGCATGACTCCCGCTGGAAAGTCCCTGGAGATGTTGGAAAGGGGAAGAGAACTCTGTTCTCAGCTACAAGCCTGCCATAACCCAGTCTCTTCACCTGGCCTGGCCTCAGTTGCTAGGTGTGCAAACAGTGAGGGCCACTGTCCCAGCTCTTGTCTGGGACAATACCAAGTTTCTTCATGAAATTGCTTTGTAGGACACAGGTCTCACACTGCAGAAAGCCAGTGAAGGAGGAGAGGTCCTGCAGGGCCCACAGGGCCAGAGGGCCAGAGGGCCCCTCGTTTGGGAGCTGGTCCTGGGGCCCCAGGCCTGGCCTGAGTTATCTTATCTGTGCCACTGTAGAGGAGTGACGTGTGTGTAGCAGCCTGGTCTGCACCCAGCTACCAGAGCACCCCACTGCAAAGCCGCCTGTGGGGTTCGTATCACCTCCATTCTCAAAGCTTCCTCTGCCCCAAAGCCATGGCCTTGCTCTAGACCTTCCTGGTTCCTGCATGGACAAGCCCAGGCCACATTCCTTGCCCACCCTTTCAGGCCCAACCCTTACCTCCATCTGCTCTTTGTGGAGAGTCCTTGCCTCAGCCAGGCTGGGTGACTTTACCCATGGCTGTGCCTTCCTGGAACATCCTTGATCACCACTACCTCCTTGAAGGCCCCATAAGCCACCAGAGTAGAAACCCCTCATCTTCCTGCTGCAGGGGCATGCACCACCTTGCTCATGCCTGGGAGCTGATGGGCCTGCGTGCCTTCCCAGCTAGCCGGTGGGGTCTCGGGGATTGCGGGGAGATGTTTCTGATCTGTTGTCTTCACATGCCCCAGAGCAGTGCCCCCTCGAACAAGAGGCTCAATCCGCCAACACCAGCTTGGTGACGATTTCAGAAAAGTCTCTCCTGGACGCCCGTCTCCGCTGCTGGCCACGGGGTCTGGTCTCGGTGGACCATGATTAACTGCTGGCTCATTGAGCACCTACTGTGTACAGCTGTAGCTGTATAGCTGTAGCTACATAAAGTTACAGAAGACTTGGTGGGGGGTGCGGGGCTTGGTAGGAATGAGGTGGAGGGGCAAGAAACGTGAACAACGTCATGGTACAAAAGACGTTCCAGAATAGAGATGTGCAGTATGGAGAAGGTGGGAGAATCAGAAGGGCAGAGGGCATCAGTGGGGAGGAGTCTGTGGTTGGAGACTGCAAACATCTGGAAGGGAGTTTGGGGGAACACTGGCTGGGTGCCTGAACACATGGCATTCTCTGGAAGGAACTAACCAGCGTGAGGACATACTGATTGCATACTTAGCCACCACCCATGGAGGCTCTAAACCTGAGTGCCTCTAATTCTGGCTTCACCCTCAGCTTGCAGAGTGAGCCCAGGGAGACCATTTGGATGCAGCTGAATACCCCAGGCTGCTTGCCGCAGCACGGTCGTTGTCAAGGATACTTGGTTGATGAATAAAAAATCCCAGAAACGAGAGGTGAATCTCCGGGAAAAGTCCTGCAATTGACAAGAGGAGCCCCATCTGGGTGTGAGTGACAGAAGAGTCCCTTTGCAGGTCACAGGCCAGAAGGGATGGAGGGCTGGACAGGTGCTCGCCATCACTGGCCACAGGAAAGTTCTCTCCCTGTCACTGCAACGTGCGACAGGGCCGCTAAAAAGGTGACCCCCGTACGAAGGAATGAATGAGATAAAACAGAGCAGGCGCTGGGAAAAAGGGAATGAAAGCTGACGTTCACTGCTTTTCGTTCTCCCTTGGGTCTCTGTGGTCCAGGAAAATGGAACATGAACCTCGATTGTTTGCGGACCATTCCTCCCTTTATGAACATTTACATAATTCTTGATGTCAAATTTCAAATAACACAGGAGTTTATAGAGTAAAAACTACAAGTCTCCTTTTGTTCCCTCCTCCTACCCTCCCGGCCCCAAGTTTAATACTTGCAGGTCTTTTTCTATGCCTTCGTGCACATATATTTACATATAAAAATACATAAATGTAATTTCTGTGTGTCTTTCTGCATAGCTGGGATTGTGCTGTGTGTGTGCGTCTGCGCATTGTCTTTCACTGAACAGCATGCCGTAACTCTCCCTGTGCATGAAGGGAGGCCTCCCTCTCACAGCTGTATTATATTCCAGATGGAGACACAGGCTTTACTGAGTCATGCCTCTGTTGAAAGACATTTATGTTGTCTCCAGTGTTTGCTCGTAAATAAATACTGCTTTAAAAAGCATCTTGTGTACATTTGGAGACACATGAATATTTTGAGGAGAGAAATGTGTGAATTTGTATCATCACAGAACTGGAAAGAAATGTCTTTTGTTCTGCTCTCCCTCCCCTTCCTTCCCCCTGGAATCTTTTACGCAGAAACCTTAGAACCTGAGTGTCCGAAGTGGGTCTCCTTCCTCTGCCTGCCCTGGCGTGGGCACTGAGGCCATAGAAACCCAGTCAGTGGGCAGGTTTGATTCACACCCAGAAATGTTTCTTAGACCCTGGCCTCAAGCGGGAATGGAATTGCTGGTTGATTCCAGCAGAGGGTGACTGGTCTAAGTGGAATGTCTCCTTCAGACCCTGTGGCTATCGGCTGTCCCAGCTTCCCAGCATCAACAGACCCGGCACAGGCTGAGAGGCATTCAGAATGTATACAAGGGCCCACGGGCTGGCCCATCCAGATCTGTGCGGAATGCAATCAGCGCTTTCTGTATGGGATGAGGTAATCCCCTGCTTTTGCTTGAGGGGACCTGTGATTTCTGTGTAGGGCCCTCTGGGGTTCATTAGAGGCCTCCCTCCCTCTCCACTTTCAGATTTTGCAGGGAGCTTTGTCAACCAGGCCTTTGGGAACCAGGGGCCCTGGGTACACATTGCATAGTTTGCCCTATGAGGCTTTTGTTCCTATCAGGGATTCTGAGAGTGTCACTTGTTAAGGTCTAAGCAGGTAATTTAGGAAGGTTCTTTGCTCCAATGGCGGACGCACACCATCAGTGAATGGTGTTCAATGCAAGTGGGCCCTGCCCACCCTAAACGTCCTGCACGCAGGCTGGGGCAGCCAGAGCCTTTGTCGCAGACCACATTCCATGTTACATGGCATTTCCCTGTTTTGAATAAGGGGATTGATTGTCTTTGTCAAATAATAATCTGTTTTCTGGAGACAGCCCTTGTTTCTGAAACCTAATGCATGAAAAATACCGAAATGACGAAAGGCTGAGCTATTGTATGACACTTTTTTTGTTGTTGTTTGTTTTATTTAGCTCCCATTTAAATTTGCAGAGGACTTGATGGCTGCACTGTCTGCTTAATCTCCCTTTTCGCTATGCTTTCCTTTATCTGACCACTGGAGCCTTTGGTGGTGGGAAGGAAGAGGCTGGTCCAGGCCCCTAGAGGAAAGCAGGTGATCAGGGTGTGGACCTCTGACTTCGTTTCCTGGCCAGGCCGGTCCCAGTGTGGGCTGCTGTTCCTTGGACTGACTGGTGGTTAGTGATTGAGGATCGGTGATCGGTGATCGGTGGCTGATGATTGGTGGCCGGTGATCGGTGGGGCAGTGAGGAGCTCCAGCCTCTGCTCTCTCATTCAGCCCTTGGGCAGCAACAGCCACACCCTGGTTGGAAGTTTCCCACTGTGCCACCCAGGAGGGGAGAAGCAGGAAAGAGGGGAGGACCGCCGAGCGGGGAAGTGCCTATCTCAGAAATATTATTTTTGACTCAGAGGACCAGTGGTCCCTAAATCAAATTTTCTTTGCCCAAAGAGGCAGAGGTAGAAAGCCAAGGACTGGATGGGGGTCTCTGAGCCCTTTTCCACCTCTCAGTCCCACTCTGGGCTCTGAGAATACTGAAGGCTGCTGGTAGCTCAAAGCGGGTGAGTGTCTGTTTTGTGCTAAGAATGGAGGAACTGGAAGGAAGGACACACTGGAGATGTGGGAACCAGGCGTCTTCTCACTGAGTGACCTGGCCTCCTGCAGGGGCCGTCCATGCCGAGCAGTGGCCGGGCACCTGGCCAGCCGGCACCTGACATGTCTCTACACTGGAGGGCGAGTAAGACCTGAGCCAGAGGACTGTCACCGTGGTGGGGGAGAGAGGTGGGGTGGATTCGGGATCCAAGTTCTAGCGAACAAAGACTGAGGGTCACTTCTTTCTAGCCCCTGTGAATGGCCCAAGCCCCAGGATTTATGGCAGCTTCTGCTGAGTGGCTGTGCCAGTGGGGACAGAGCAGGGAGCCCAAGCCAGGCGCCAGCCGAGCTGCCCTCTGGACCCAGCTGCTGTCCCTGCTGCTGCCTAGCTGTGGGGCCGTCCTCCATTCAAGCTTTTCTGCTCCCCGGGACTCTGGGGTCAGAGAAGATCACGGGTGAAAGTGTTTTGGAAACCAAGCCATGATGCAAATGTGTTTTGTTTTAAGGAAATGGGACAAAGGAAAAGGTGGTTGCAGTAGAGCCATGTGGGAGAGCAAAGGTGAAATCCTTGTCTGCTGGAATCACAGGGTGGAGAGTGGAACATCAGCTCTGGGTGGTGGCCAAGGGAAGGTGGAGATAGTAGCTTCAAGGCACAGCCTGGGGCTGGCTGTCTGCCCTGGGGCTGGCTGTCCGTCTGGCAGGCCAGGGTTTCCTCAGCTCCCTGCTGGGCCTGTGTCCTTTTGGAGTTCTAGAGCTGCGTCTTAGGACAGGTGCGCCGAGCCTCCTACTTTGAGTTTCTGTCCTGACCTTGACCTTGCTCGCCTCCACGGGCACCCTCCCATGCTTGGGTATCAGGGCTTGTCATAAGTCAGTGGTCACAGGGCTTGATTCCTCCTAGTGGGTGACTCTGAGGACAGCCAGGCCTCCCGCTGCAGGACCAGCGTGGTTCCCTCCATGGAGGGCTTTCAGAGTGGGGAGGGCATGCGGCTGTCATGGGAGGCCCAGCGCTTTCTGTTGGCCGTGGAGGACACTGAGTCAGGTTAGGTCACCAGGAGGGGACCCCACGGTGATTCCCATCCTGCAGAGGGAAGTGCCCAGAAGCCTGCAGCAGTCTCCACTAAGTGGGGTTCAAGCGAGGTCCTCTGCTGTGAATGATGGGGCAGTGGAGCCGAGGCCGCGCAATTTCTCACTTTTCAGGGATTCTGTTCATGTCGTCCCAGAGGAGAAACGCATCGAACAACCCAGTCTCTGTGTGAGCCTGTGAGTCTCCCTCCACCGGGGGTATTTATTACTCAGCCAGTAAAGCCAGTTTTCAAGGGGAGTAGAATTAAACCAGGTTCTGCTTTTTGCTAAAGGGAAAAACGGCTCGCCTCAGGTGGGAGAATCCCCAGGGTTCTTTCTTCTTGGCCGGGGAGGGAGAAGGGGGAGACGTTTTACTGAGCATCGTTTTACTGAGCATCGGCTAGGGCCAAGCTCTGAATTAGGCCTTTTCTTCTTAGGCTATCTGTGAGATAGGTGCTGCTGTCCTGGGGAGGAGGATGCAGACAGATTAACTCTTAAGGTAAATGCTAATGAAGAGAGGAGCCAGAATTCCAAGCCAGGAATGTCTGATCTCGGAGTGGGCGGCTTCCCAGCTGTGGCTTTGCGTCCTGCTAGCGTAGCTACCTGGACAGTGATCCCCTGACCGTTGTCCTTGATCTTCCAGGAGATTCTCAAATGTAACCTGGAATCCACTTTAAATGAACTTGGTAAATAGTGACTTGACCCTAGGCCAGTCATTACCTGGGACAAGAGAGGGGGAAGGGCATCCACCTGACTATGTCACTGTCAACTGCATCCTTGGGCTGAGGTTTTGATTTTACAGTGGGGTTCAGGCAGGGCCAATTGCTGACCCAGGACCATGGCCAGGAGGGAATGTCAGGGCCTTCCCATGGGCAGACTGACAGTAGAAGACAGCCCCTGTCAGACTATCTGGAGAAATCACTGCCAGATAACAGTGGTATCCTGTGGCTGAATTCTGGCTGGCAGTGAAATGGTGATGGAGTGTTGGTCTCACCTCAGGTCAGCAGGGAAAACAGTTGGGAAAATCGTCAGCCCTCCTGAAATGCAGCAGGTGGTGGTTTTTGCGCTTTGAGTCTTGGCACACTTTGCTCTTGAAGCAGTTGAACAGATAAAGGAATGGAAAAACAGGTGCTGATGCAGAGCTTGAGACAGCTGCTTGGTTGCCCTTCATTGAAAACCACACTGTGAACCCAGAGTCTTCAGGTTTGGGGTGCGGTGAAGCTGTGGGCCACCTTTCATAGGCTCACTGTGTTTCCAGAGGCTTTGTGACTGCACACTGGGGCTGCCCGAGAGCCAGGTTTACATGTGAATTTAGCAGAAAAGTAAAGAGTGCTGAGTCACATTTTAAATGCAAATTTGGAGGAGGATTTGAAATGCTTTCATTAAGACACCAAAGCAGGACACTTGTAATACAGCAGTGCCAGGAGCAGACAACCCTGCCATTCTTTGGGGACGTAGATAAAATGGCTCCACTGTCCCCTGCTGAGAGCGAGCAGGCCATCAGCATCGCGGTGGCTGGGGCTCAGCTGCCTGACGTTTCTTTGGCCCTTGTACTGTGTTGATTTCACACCCTGGGCACAGCCAGACTGGCGGTGTCTTGAGAACATAGCCATGAAAAGATGGAGAAAGCAAACACAGTTTCTGTCTTGGAGCACCACATGGATTTAGATTCGGAGTATGGTTTATTTTGTTTTGGAGAGTTTTATTATGGATTTTTTTTTCTCCCTTTGTTGCAAAGACATTACAGAGCTAAACCCAAACAGCTGAGCCTATCAGGGTCCCGGAAAAGCATTTTGCCTGAAACTGGAGTTTTTCCTAATGAAGTGACTTTTCTCTTCCATCTTCTTTGTTTGCTTGGTTTTCTCGTAGGTCATTGGATTGCCCGCCCTCAGAACGATGGATCTGCACGTCTTCGACTACTCGGAGCCAGGGAACTTCTCGGACATCAGCTGGCCATGCAACAGCAGTGACTGCATCGTGGTGGACACGGTGATGTGCCCCAACATGCCCAACAAAAGTGTCCTGCTCTACACGCTCGCCTTCATTTACATTTTCATCTTCGTCATCGGCATGATTGCCAACTCCGTGGTGGTCTGGGTGAACATCCAGGCCAAGACCACAGGCTACGATACGCACTGCTACATCCTGAACCTGGCCATCGCCGACCTGTGGGTTGTCCTCACCATCCCAGTCTGGGTGGTCAGCCTCGTGCAGCACAACCAGTGGCCCATGGGGGAGCTCACGTGCAAGGTCACACACCTCATCTTCTCCATCAACCTCTTCGGCAGCATCTTCTTCCTCACGTGCATGAGCGTGGACCGCTACCTCTCCATCACCTACTTCACCAACACCTCCAGCAGCAGGAAGAAGATGGTACGCCGTGTCGTCTGCGTCCTGGTGTGGCTGCTGGCCTTCTGCGTGTCTCTGCCAGACACCTACTACCTGAAGACCGTCACGTCTGCGTCCAACAATGAAACCTACTGCCGGTCCTTCTACCCTGAGCACAGCATCAAGGAGTGGCTGATCGGCATGGAGCTGGTGTCTGTGGTCTTGGGCTTCGCCGTTCCCTTTTCCGTCATCGCCGTCTTCTACTTCCTGCTGGCCAGAGCCATCTCGGCGTCAGGTGACCAGGAGAAGCACAGCAGCCGGAAGATCATCTTCTCCTACGTGGTGGTCTTCCTCGTCTGCTGGCTGCCCTACCACGTGGCGGTGCTGCTGGACATCTTCTCGATCCTGCACTACATCCCTTTCACCTGCCGGCTGGAGCACGCCCTCTTCACAGCCCTGCACGTCACACAGTGCCTGTCGCTGGTGCACTGCTGCGTTAACCCTGTCCTCTACAGCTTCATCAATCGCAACTACAGGTACGAGCTGATGAAGGCCTTCATCTTCAAATACTCGGCCAAAACAGGGCTCACCAAGCTCATCGATGCCTCCAGAGTCTCAGAAACGGAGTACTCTGCCTTGGAGCAGAGCACCAAATGATCCGCCCTGGAGAGGCTCTGGGACGGGGTTGCTTGTTTTTGAACAGGGTGACGGGCCCTGTGGTGTTCTAGAGCAAAGCAAAGTAGCTTCGGGTCTTGATGCTTGAGTGGCGTGAAGAGGGGAGCACGTGCCCCCTGCATCCATTCTCTCTTTCTCTTGACGACGCGGCTGTCGTGTGGCTGTACGCGCCGACAGTTTTGCAACAGGCAGGGCTGTGTCGTGCAGCAGTGCTGTGCATCAGAGCCAGCTGAGGACGGGCTTGCCTGGACTTCTGTAAGATAGGATTTTCTGTGTTTCCCGAATTTTTTATATGGTGATTTGTATTTAAATTTTAAGACTTTATTTTCTCACTATTGGTGTACCTTATAAATGTATTTGAAAGTTAAATATATTTTAAATATTGTTTGGGAGGCATAGTGCTGACATATATTCAGAGTGTTGTAGTTTTAAGGTTAGCTTGACTTCAGTTTTGACTAAGGATGACACTAATTGTTAGCTGTTTTGAAATTATATATATATATACATATATATAAATATATAAATATATGCCAGTCTTGGCTGAAATGTTTTATTTACCATAGTTTTATATCTGTGTGGTGTTTTGTACCGGCACGGGATATGGAACGAAAACTGCTCTGTAATGCAGTTTGTGACGTTAATAGTGTTGTAAAGTTACATTTAAAAAAAACAAAAAACTGTTCCGGACTGCAAATCTGTGCACACAACGAACAGTCGCATTTCAGAGAGTTCTCTCAATTTGTAAGTTATTTTTTTTAATAAAGATTTTTGTTTCCTAAAAATGCATCAAGTCTCAGTTTTAAAAGTGTGTTTTGGCACTTGAGTAGCATGCGTGGTAGTAATACATGGATAGATACGGCACACACAGGCCAACTGAATGAAGATTTTAGAAAAAGAGTGGTACCGTAAAGCAAAAGCCACGAGGTTGACTTGTTTGAAATGATATAAAAAGAAAAACACTTGAGCATACTGCATAGTTTTTATTCATGTATTTATTTTTTATTTTCAGGCAGTAACGTGTTTGGTGGGGGGGGGGGGGGGGGATTTCTAGGGTCCAGCGAGATGGTCGTGGAGAGAAGGCTGGCACAGAGAAGGTGCCACTTGCTGTCCAGACAGGAGAGTTTCAGGTTGCGGGACTGGTGTCCTCATCTCTACCACCTGCATGCTTCCAGGGCCTGTGCAAAGCCCCTTAAATCTCCTCTGCTAAGGTAAACATCTCCAGGGGCAACACTTCCTATTCAAAGTCTTCATTTAAACTGTGCCAATCAGCTACCCTCTTGAGGCCACACAAAGAGCGAATCCCCAGCGTGTGCATGTCCTTACTAGTGGTTGGAAAGAGTGCTCTCAGAATGGCCAGTTCCTGCTGGGCCCTCTCGAACTCTACCTGGAGCCACAAGAACGGCGGAGACTTCAACAGACCAGTCAGCTGGGCAGGGGCTCAGAGAGGGGCTGGGTTCCCAGCACTGCCCTCACCACCTCTACCTCTGCCAAGGCCTCTCTGCACAGAGAGCTGTTTGCCAACACAAAGGCAGACCCCGATGCTCATCTGACCTGTGAGCTTGGGGGCTGCTGCTAGGTTGGAAAGCACCCTGTGCAGGTCCTTGCCCCACAGACCCACAATGGGCAGCTGTGCAGTCCCCAGGGGCCCACAGACCGAGTCCACTGCAGGGGGCTCCTATTTCCTGCAGAGGGCTTCACAGCTCAGAGTTTTGGAACTAGGGCTGTAACTTACTGGAAATATGTTCTTGATACACACGTACATCCTCAGGTGCACATACACGTGGTCTTACTTCAGTGGGATTCTGATTCGATAACAGTAATGTAGGTAGTGGGATAAAAGCATGTGAAGAGGCAAACACACCAAGAAGAAGGGAAGATAAGAGTAGGTAGGATGGCAACATGAAATTGCGAAAGTTCTCGACCTAAATATGTGTTCCTTGACAATAAAAATGGATTACATGTTTGCTGTGAGCCTTCTAGGGGTCAAGTTCAGGCAGAAATACATTTTTCCCATAGTAAAGTCAAAGTGGGGAGGGGGAGGGGGCATCGATTGCAATCCACACGCGCAGCCGTGCAACAGATGGAACTGTGAAAAGGCGTTCCACTGAATTGCTGTGCTGAATTGCCATCGCAGTCCATCCATCGGGCTCTCCCACCCCCTTACCCTGGAATTTCAGTAGGCTCCTGGGGGCTGACAGTGCTGGGGTGGGTGGGGGTCTTTCAGGCCTGTCTGTCTACCTGGATGTCTGAGAGGGCCACTGCCTGTGCCTTCTGCAGGGCTCCTCTGCCACCCCTGTTCCTGTGGCTCTGGCTGCTGTTTTTGCCTCGCTGGACGGTGAGACTGCTTTGGCCCTTTTCTGTTTTTCTGCTGCTCTGCAGCCTGGGGCTGCCCCAGCTGCCTCCTCCCACACTGCAGTGGAGGGGCAGGGAGGGAGGGAGGGTGACACTGAACCAGACCCGGACTCACCAGGCGGCACCCTCTGCTTTGGGGGGATTTTCCGTCTCCCACAGGGCCCAGGGCACCGTGGCCTGCTGTCCCAGACCCTCCGACGTCCCTGGGGTCTGCTGTCTGCAGGGGCAGGCTCCATCTCGGAAATGCTCCAGTGACTGTGTTCTCTCTCTTCCTTCTAGAAATCCCCTTCTTTGTCCTGCCTGGGGCTGGAAGATTTGCTGGTTTATTCCCAGTTATCTGAACTCAAAATCTCTTTCCTTTGATTTCTACTGCAGGGTCCTTCCCTGGAGCCAGGAGGGATAACAGAGGCTGGGTCAAGGGGTAGAGTGTCCTGAGGGGAGGGGAGTTAATACTGAAAAAAAGAAATTCAGCCCCACCCTATGACTGTGGTGCAGAGGAGGCAGAGAGAATAGTGAGCCGTGTTTAGATATGGGGTGGGCCTTGAGGGGAGGAGGGATGGACAGGAGACCCCTGGCTCTCCTCAAATCCAGGGACTAGACAGCCTGCAGTGCTGCCGTGGGAGGGTTGTTCTTTGGTGTCCTTTTCCCTGGACAGATCTTCCAAGACACCCGCCTCCTGACGTGGTAAGAAAGTTGTTAGCATGACCTTGGACCCCAGGAAGGATGTCTGGGGCTCCAGCCAGAGTGGGACCTCAGAGTTGGGAGAAAAGCAGTTTTGGTTTTCTTGATGGTGCTTCCTGGATCCTTCTCCCACCCCAGGGAGAGGGGACCATTTTCTTCTCCATTCCTGTCTAATACCCTGCTCCTGTTTCATGGTTGAAATGCCCAAGGCATGGCAGGCGGTGGGCAGCGGAAGGCCACCCCCAGCAGCCCGGATGGCAGCCTGTCATCGGTGAGTCATTGTTAAATGCTTTCCGTCTGGTTCAACGTACGAGCTGTTAACCTTGATTGTACCCTGGGTTCCGTGCAAGTGAAGAAGAAAAATAACGCCGCTCAAAAGGCCCGATGGAAAATCACCTGGGCACACAGGAATACACTCCATTTGCTGGCCGCGGCTTTTGGTCCTTCCAAGAGTCTCGCAGCAACCTGGGATGGGACCCGAGTGATACCTGTGATCAGATCTGGCAGAGCAGCAATACATTTAAATCTGCTTTAAAGCATCTGTATCTGGACGCTTCCTGGGGCCTCTCCAGGAGGCAGCAGCTCCAGGGCATGGTCTATTTTACTAGGAATGTGGAAATCCTGCCTTACTGGGCTTCTACTCTGAGGACATTGGCTATATATACATAATGGTTCTGGGGGATGTTACATCTAGGCTAAGCACAGGTATCTCAGAACTCTGGGGAAACGTGGGGTGCTGTGGATCTGCCCTGACGGGATGGATGGCTGAGGAAGACAGCAGAGAAAGTTCCCAGAGCTTCCTGCTGGAGGTATGGGTTTTCACTCCTAAGTGCCAGGGATACCTCTGCATGGGTTTATGCCACTGAGATTTTAGTCCTTCAGGGGTGGTGGTTTCAGGTGGGTTAAATGCTTTAAAAGATCGATCCACTGCTATAGAACATTTCTCGCTTCCTGTTTCTCAGTCTTGGATTTCCCAAGAAAAGATCCCTGGTGGTTTACATTTATGCAGGGCCTGCGAAGATCCCACAATCTCGGTATCACTGACGTTTGATATGGAACAAGATTAGTTTGAATGAGGTTTGATAGGACGTTAAATCACTGGAGCTCAGTTGAGATTTACAGTGGTTCCTTTGCCCTGAGGATGGCTGAGGACGGCCTGACTCTTCCATAAACTCTTCTGGTAGCTGAGTTTGCTCACCTTATGCAGTCTCTGATGTGCACGCACACCCGTGCCTACACCTGGACTTGCTACCATCTGTGTGACCAACACATGCTCTTGGACACAGTTTTCATATGCGTGTTTAGGACCATCCTAGCAAGAGCCTGGGCCACAGGGTCGAGATCCACCTTCTCAAAGTCTCAGGCCTCTGCCAAGTGTGTAGCCCGAAGAGCCATCACTGTTTTCTATCCTGGGAAATGTGGGCCAGGTTTTAGCTTTGCTAAACTTAGCCTCCTTGTTTATAATGTTGGATGATGCTAGTACTTGATTCATAGGGCAATCGTGATGATCAGCTCACACAGTCTCTGCAAAATGCATGTCACGGTGCCTGGGGCACACATAGTGCATGATCGGAGAACAACAGCCATTCTGACCACATTCTCTGGGCATAATTTGCATTTTTCTTGAGAAGAAACAATGCATTTCAGAGAAATGGGGCAAGAGAATATCTGCCCATGGATGGTGAGTGAAAAGATGAGGCACATCTGTCTCACACTCATTCTAACCAGGGCAATTTGCACTTTCAGGAGACATTTGCCAATGTCCAGAGACATTTTAGTTGTCCCAACTTGAGGTGGGGAATGCTCATGTCATCTTGTGGGTCAAGGCCAAGAATGCTGCTGAACAGCCAGTGGTGCACAGGACGGCCTCCAAACAGAGAATTACTGCTACGGCTTGGTTGTGTCCCCACCCAAATTTTACTGCTATGGCTTGGCTGTGTCCCCACCCAAATCTTATCTTGAACTGTAGCTCCCATAATTCCCATGTGTTGTAGGAGGGACCTGGTGGGAGACAACTTGAGGCAGCTGGGAGAAAAGCAGCTTTGGCTTTCTTGATGGCGTTGCCTGGAGCCTCCTCCCAATCATGGGGACAGTTTCCACCATACTGTTCTCATGGTAGTGAATACGTCTCATGAGATCTGACGGTTTTATACGGGGTTTCCCTTTTCGCTTGGCTCTCCTCCTCTCTTGCCTGCTGCCATGTAATACCTGCCTTTCACCTTCCACCAGGATTGTGAGGCCTCCCCTGACACGTGGATCTGTGCGTTCATGAAACCGGTTTTTCTTTATAAATTACTCAGTCTCAGGTACGTCTTTATCTGCAGTGTGAAGACAAACTAACACAATTACTGAGTCCCAAATGTCAACTGAGTGGAGGTGGAGAGACCCTGACCTAGGATAAAACCAGCCATGAAGACACAAGCCTTCTGGATGCCATTCACTGCCTGGGGAATTCACTGAGGGTACAAAGAGCACCTGGGGAAAAGCATCTGAGTCCTCAGAGCCGTGGCTTCTCCATTTCCTGCCCCTCAACTCAGCAGAACCCTAACAGGCCAGGGCAGCGCAGACAATCATGCTATGTGGATTCATGCCAGCATCTCCACAGTGCCCGAATATGTTTCAACTACAGGAATTTGGGGCATTTGCCATTTACATTAAAGATGTACTCCTGAAATAGGAACACACAAATTAAACATTAGTAGACATTTTAAGTACCCTTGGGAGGTTTTAAATTTTAATTTGTGATTTAAAGTATTTTGCCTTAAAAGCTCCAGAAAGAACACGGTTAGCGGGACAGAGCTGTGGACAGGACTGCATGAGACCAGGGTGATAGATTCGGTTCTGCTTCTTATTAGCTCCATGGCGTTAGAAATATTTCTTCTCAGTTTCCTCACCCTCAAAATTACTTCTCCACCTTCATTAAAGGATTGTCGTAGAGATCAAAAGAGAGCATATATGCGAATCAATGCAGTTGAGTGAATGCAAAAAAGAATGAGTGAAGTGTTTGAAACCTGCATAGGGCCACACAAATGTTCCTAACCATTTTCTGAGCCTTTTTTGGTTTTGTTATCTGCATGATTCATTTTTATACTGCCCAATGCTTAATCCACGTGCTGTCTGGTTATGTCACAGTATTGAAATCTATCACGCCTCTAGCGTGCCTCGTTCGTTCTGGGTTTGTCTGAAGTCTACGAGGGGTTCGTGTTCACCTGTCTATTGCTGTAGGGCGCGGTGCTCATGGCCTTTACGTAGTTTTCACAGGGCTGGGCTTCTCCAGCTCTGAGATCAGTGGCCCTGGGGGCAGGACCCCTGTGAAGGGCGATGTGGTTATCTGGATGGCATGGGGAGACGAATGCCCAATTCTAGAGTTTTTCTTATTTTTCAAAAGCTTCATTTTTGTTGGCCTTTCATATGCTTATGCACTCAGACCTTTCCATGTGGGATTCGGAACGGCTGACAATCATGTCATTTCTCCCGACGGGTTGGGGGAAAAAAAGTGGTGGCTTCATCAGCCATTTGTTACCCTGTAATGTTCAGAAGCAGCAGAATGAAAAAATCTGAATTTCCATAGCTATTTCCGGAACTAAACTGATTAAAATCATTTCCTAGGTAGGTCGGCATCTTCCCTTTAACAATTTTCAGAAGAAAAGGCAAAGAGAAAGTCATTGTGGCGATGGCATTAAATCTGCTTGGGTGACTCAGAATGTATGTTGGCACGGCAACATGTCATGGGGCGAGCAGCAAACATGTCCTGTCGGTGGCGGTGGCGTGTCTGAAAGGGCCTTGGGCTTCGCCGTGCCATGCTGGATTTGCTTCCTTTTAGCTTTTCACATGAAAGTGTTTGAAGCTAATCTTTTCATTCCTTTGCGAGGGGCTCATCAATAGGACGAACGCATTAAAGGTTTCCCCACCATTGCGTTTCTCAGGGCCGTTGTTAAAAGTGTGAATTGTGTTTCGTGCCACAGTGTAATGAGAATTTGAATTTCGTGCGGAGCCCAAAGTGTAAATGAAAAATCGTCCGTTGCCCAGCTGTGCAGACGGTGAATGTCTTTCCCTGCCATGTATTCCACACTCGTTCTTGTTAATTTATTCATCCATCCACACGTTCGCTCACTCACTGATGGACAAGCTTTAGTGTGTGACCACTGTGTGCCCTGCTCTGGGCTTGTCTTAAAATGTCACAGATGGCCAGAGGGTAATTTTTTTCCGTTAAAATGCTCCCAGCCTGGAAAGGGAGGGGGGGAATGAGACGTAGAGAAATCGTTAAGGGGCAAAGTGGTGAGAAGGATTCTGGAAAGATCTTTTAGACTGAGGGAATTGGGAAGGCTTGAAAAGAAGTCCTCCTCCTATCCTGGCCCAAGGATGGCCAGGACCTGGGAGGGCAAGCCCCGGGAATGAGGTATGGGATGGCAGGCCTCAGTTCCTGGGATGCCGTCACTTTTGGGGGTAGACACTTTAAGGAAAAGTGGAGGTGTCTGAGAGGTGTTCAGAGGTTGACAAACATTAATGTTGTCATCATTGTACCGTAAGAGCTATTGATGGCGGGAATCAAAGGTCATCATGGCCACTCCCAGTGAAGACAGAAAAGGAGGCTCAGGGCCAGGAAGTCGGGAAAGTGGACAGAGAGGCCCCTGGGCTTTGCAGGTCAATGGCTGTAGCCTCCTTCTGCTTTTGCTGTGCAGCCTGGGACCTTGTCTTCCCCGCTCTGACAACCAAACAAGCAGCTCAAAGTTCATGACTATCTGGGAATCCTGCCTAGCCAAAAATGACATCTGTCAGATGGGTTTCCCTTTTTCCCTGGAGGTTTTCGAAAGCTCTGGTTGTTCTTGAAGACCCCTTGATCCCAGGCAGACCCTGCAGGCGGTGCCCATAGACTGTGTGATGGGTGGTGGGCGACCCTCTGGAGCACCTTTCACGAGCACAAGCCCGGGCTGAGACCTGGGTGCCAAAGGCAGCGAGCAGTTTCCACCCCCGCACCAAAGGCGGGGATGCCTCTTGAGACAATCACAGGATTAGTATAAATAGAATTTGTGGGGAAGCAAAATTTTAAGCCTAACATGGCACTCAGCTCTTCCCTGCTGCAGAATGTACCACTGGACGTGTGTTTCCAGAAGGAAGGGGTAACTCTGTAAGCCTGAGCTCCTCTCCTCGTCCCTGCCTGGTGGCACACACTGCAGTGGCCTGTGCTGGTCTCTGAGGCAGTTCACAGAGGAGGCGGAGCGCACATTTTCACACGGGGCTCACGGTCTCACCTGGCCAGCCCCGACCCTGTGTCTCCATTGCTCACGGTCTCACCTGGCCAGCGAGACGCAGTGTCTCCATCGCTCACGGTCTTACATGGCCAGCCCAGACCCAGCCTCTCCATCACTCACGGTCTCACTTGGCCAGCGACACGCAGTGTCTCTATCATATTGTCCCCTCCCCCACACCAAATTTTTTAAGCCAAGAAATTAGAGTCATCTCTACATGCAAAACCCAATCCGGGCACTGGCAGAGGTGCCTGGTGTCCAGGGCTCTCTATCCCCTGCCCTGTGCCCAGCCCTTCCCCATATGGCCTGTGCACTGAGCTACTGAAGACTTGACCTGCACCCCTCAAGTTGTTGCCCTTGGGTACTAGGACCCCTCATCATAAGGAGGGCTGGACATGCCTTGAAGTCCCACAGTCAGTGCCTGGCAGTATGGCTGTGTAAGAACCCAGCTCCTGTGCCACAAGGCAGGACCAGCTTCAGGGTGCACGTTGTGCTCTGAGTCTCCCCGTGATCACACCTTCCATCTGATTTCTCCCCTCCCCTCTCCTGCCTCACCCACTCCCTGGTTGGGACACTTACTCCCAAATCCTCAGCTTAGGGCCAAAGGAGGCCCCAGGAGAACAGAGCTCAGATGGTATATCAGTCAGCTCAGCTGCTGCAACAAGGCACCAAGGACTGGGAGGCCTAAACACCAGAAATCTGTCAGCGTCCCAGAGGCTGGGAAGTCCAAGGTCAAGCTGCCAGTGATGTAGGTTTCATTCTGAGGCCTCCTGTCTTGGCTTTGAGGTGGCCACCATCTCACTGTGTATGCACATGGTCTCTTTGTGCAGGGGGAGATAGAATGAGTTCTCTGGTGTCTCTCTTAGAAGGACATGAATCCTATTGGGTCAGGGCCCCATCCTTATGTCCTCAATTAACTTTAATTACTTCCATAAAGGCCCTACTTCAAATATAGCCACACTGGGGGTGAGGGCTTCAACATATGGATTTTGGGGGGACACAAGCATAACAGAGATAAAGTAATGAACGAAATAGGAGCATTTACTGAGCACTTGCTCTGTGCCTGGCCCCTCATGTACAGCCTAAAATTCAACCCGGAGACAGAAAGAGCCACTGTGTGCTACCGTAACCCATCCCAGTCAGGTAGGCGGTGCTAGTGCAAAGGATGAGGCCACTCATTTCAGAGAGAAGGGAAGCAGGGGTGGGGGTGAGGGGCCACAGGGCACTGGCCTGTGAGCAGTAGAGCTGGCGTCTGAGTGCCACCGGTCAGGGTTACAGCCTGTGCCCAGGCATGCTGCCTGCTGCCTCCTGCCTCCTGCTCAGACAGTGTGAGGACTCTATTAGCTTCCTAAAGCCGCCGTGACCAATTGCCACAAACTGGCTGGATTACAACCGAGATTCATGCTCTCACACTTCTGGGGGCCAGAAGTCAAGGTGTGGTCAGGGTTGGTTCTTCTGGAAGGACTGCAGGGTGGTGAGTTCCTTGCCTCCTCCAGTTTCTGGTGTGGCTGGCAAGCCTGGGTTGGAAGATGCATCACTCCCGTCTCTGCCTCTGTCTTCACTCGGCCACTGCCTGTCTCATTTCACCTCCCCTTCTCATCTAAGATCACTTGTCATTGGATTTAGGGCCCATCCTAATTCCAGGATGGTCTCATCTCGAGATACTTAAGTTAATTATATCTGCAAGGACTCTTTCCAGTGAAGGCCCCATCCATAGGTTCCAGGGGACGTATTGTTTTGGGGGACACTATTCAACCCACTTCAAGGATGTTTCTGTCCATTACCAGGTGGACGCATAGGTGTGGGCACTGTCAACCCTACACACAGGTATGTGCGTTGTCAGTCCTACACACAGGTGTGCATGTTGTCAGCCCTACACACAGGTGTGTGCATTGTCAGCCCTACACACAGGTGTGCGCATTGTCAGTCCTACACATAGGTGTGCGCACAGTCAACCCTACACACAAGTGTATGCACTGTTAGCCCTACACACGGGTGTGTGCATTGTCAGCCCGCCTCCTCCCATGCAGGGCCTTCCTTCATGCGGGGCCACCCAGGCTTTCCCTCTTCCTCTCTTTTCCTCCTTCTGGTTTCTGCATTTCACATTAGGGGTTTTCTCAAACAGCTACTGATCTTTGGCGATGGAGTCACATTTTACAATGAGGGGTAGAAGCCCGGCTGGAAGCTCTGTGCTGAGCTTGGTGACCAGTGAATTTCACTGAGGTCTCCAGATGTTCCCCTGTGGTATCCCTGGATGTTAGTGGCTGAGGGCCCTTCTTCTCAGGTTGGTCTATTTTTGCCGAGAAAAATCGTTCAATGTCCTTGGAAGTGTCACCCTGACTCGCAGCATTCTGACAAGGGGCCTGGAGGAGCCGCAGCATCCAGTGTGTAACCCTCACACAGCTCCCCTATGTTTAGGCTTTGCTGTGTGCCCCCCATCGCCTGTGCCTGGTGTCCTGAAGCCCAGAGCCTCCAGTCTGCTTTCCTCATGGGCTGAACTTAGGTCTTCTGCCCAGGCAGGTGGGGCGAGCTTCTGACTGTTTGAAGTGAGGATGGGATATAGGGTCTCGTATCCGACCAGGGTTTTTCAGATCACAATGCTTTTAATCTCACCCAGTGGGGTGTTGGTAGGTGTTTACATCTTGGGTTTCGTGGCACAAATAGGTTTGTTTCTTGTTGGTTTCTCCCTCTCTGGCCTTCTGATTTCATTATGGTTTTGGAAGATGACGGAAAGCAAAAGGTGAGAGGACAAGGCAAATGCACACGCACATCTCTGTACTTGCATTTCTACTTGCTGATTGTTATTTTCTCTGCTGCTGCGATCATGAGGTTTTGGAAAGGGAAGCCGGTTATTTGTTGTTAAGGGTCATATTCTGAGTGTGAAACTTTCGTTGCTCAAATGGGGGTCTCCTGAGTAGACCCCGACTGAGGGGGGATGGGAGCTAAGCAATGCAGTCGGTCTGTGTTTACCAGGAAGCTGGAGCCATTTTCTCATGGGTTCACCTTCTCCACGCAGGCCAGTTCTCCTTGTCATCAACCACCGGGGCTGCCACCTTCATCCCGTCCCTCTCACGTCTCCTCGTCAGTTTGTGTCCGACCTCATCTTGTCCATCCGAGTCACCACACGAGGCTGGAGTAGTTCTCCGGAAAGTGCAGCACTGATGGCTTCAGTGTGCCCCTGCCCTGCCAGCCGGCACAAGGTCAACACTCCTCTCATGCTTCGTCGACTTTGGGAAGCGAGCTGTTAAGCCTCAGTCAACACCCCAGAGTGTGGCCAGTAGTGCACACGTGACATCTTTAAATATAAAGATCAGGTTTCTGACCCACAGTGGAGAAAGCGAGAAAGGATAAGGAAGCACTTCCTTTAGTAATAGCAACTATGCAATGGCAAAAATGACCCAGGCTCCAGAGAGGACAGCATGACATATTGGGCGATTTTATGGTTGTGTATCTGTGTGCGTGGTGTGTCGTATGTTATGTTGCATGTGGAGTGTGTATATGTGCATGTGTGTGTTGTGTTATATGTATGTGGTGTGTTGTGTGTGGGGTGTATGCATATCTGTGTGTATGGGGTGTGTGTCCATAGTGTGTATATGTTGTGTTGTGTGTGTAGTGTGTGTTTAGGTGTGTGAATGGGGTGTGTGTCTATAGTGTTTGTGTGTTGTTTTGTGTGTGGGGTGTATGTATACGTGCATATGTGTGTATATGTGTGCATGGAGTGTGTGTGTTGTGTGTGGGGTGTGTGTAAAGTGTGTTATGTGTGGGTGTGTGTATTGTGTGTGGCATGTATATGTGTGTGTGTGTGCAGTGTATTGTGGTGAGTGTATGTATTTTGTGTGTGTGGTGTGTATGTGTGTGTGCAGTGTATTATGTGTGGGTCTGTGTATTGTGTATATACAAATATGTATGTGTATGTAGTGTGTTGTGTTGGGTGTGTGCATTGTGTGTGTGATGTGTATGTGTGTGTAGTGTGTTGTGTGTGGGTGTGTGTATTGTGTGTGCAGTGTACATATGTGTGTGTGTGTGCAGTGTGTTGTGGGGGGTATATGTTTTGTGTTGTGTGTGTTGTGTATGTGCGTGCAGTGTGTTGTGTGTGGGTGTGTGTATTGTGTGTGCAGTGTACATATGTGTGTGTGTGTGCAGTGTGTTGTGGGGGGTATATGTTTTGTGTTGTGTGTGTTGTGTATGTGTGCATGCAGTGTGTTGTGTGTGGGTGTGTGTATTGTGTTGTGTGTGTATATGTATGTGTGTGTGCAGTGTGGTGTGGCGGGTGTGTGTATTGTGTGTGGTGTGTATGTGTGTGCAGGGTGTTGTGTAGGGGTCTGTGAATTGTGTGTGTGGTGTGTATATGTATGCATGTGTGCTCAGTATGTTTTTAGTGTGTGTGTGTTTGCATGTGCATGTGCACACATGTGTGTCAAGCGGTCGACATTCAACTTTTTGGAGGTAACACACTGTTGAGTTGCGAGGCTAACTGCTGCACTTTTGCCAGTGATATGCGGAGTGCTGCTGTGTCCTGATGTCCTGGCTCTGATGCTGAGAGCCAGCATAGCATCTGTGACATGATCTCGGCTCACTGCAACCTCCGTCTCCTGGGTTCAAGTGATTCTCCTGCCTCAGCCTGCCTGAGTAGCTGGGATTACAGGTGCGTGCCACCACGCCCAGCTAATTTTTGTATTTTTAATAGAGACGGGGTTTTTGACATGTTGACCAGGCTGGTCTTGAACTCCTGACCTCAGGTGATCCACCTGCCTTGGCCTCCCAAAGTTGTGGGATTACAGGCATCAGCCACCACACTCGGACCAGTAACAGGTGTTTAAAGTTGCTTTTCAGGAACTAGGGGGCAGCTCTTGTCCAGTTCAAGCCAGTTGAGTCCACCAGCCCTTCGGCTGGGCCTGCTAGGATGCTGGAAGAGTGACCTTTTGATATCAGAGGGCCAAGAACTCCACCCTCAGATCATGTGCCCATGGCCATTTTCTGCACATCTGGTATGAAGAACCATGTGGCACGTTTCCACTTGTGCAGATGCCCCAATTGCCTCACCTTTCCTACCTGCCAGCCACCTTTCCCCACACTTTAGACCACCTGCTTTCTATCACATAAATATCCCCAAACTCTATTTTCCTGGAGGCAGATTTGAGATTTGTTCTCCCACCTCCTTGCACGGTAGCCTTGTGAATAAAATCTTTTCTCTCTTGCAAAACCTGTCACCAGAGCGATTGGTTTGCTGTGCACAGGCATAACACACCTAGCCAGTAACAGGTGCAGGTCAACATTATTTTACAGAGAAAAAACAGATGTGGCAGGGGCAGGTGACTTGCTTGCAGTCTGCTGGTGATAGTGTTAGGATTGTTCTTGGGGTAAGGGGTTTCGGCTGAGTTAAACTTCTAGCAGCACTCCCTGAGAAAGAGTGCTTTGTAGACAAATACGTGTGAGAAATGCTGCATTGCATTGTGGGAAATTCCCAACGCACCCTGGGCACATCTCAGCCTCTGAGGAGTCCTGGAATAAAGCCTTTTAGCTTCCTTGACCGTGGAGCCCTTTCCTTGTAGAACATTCCAACTGGCCCACAGAGCTCGTGTAGCTTGTTGTGCTAATATTGAAAATGGCAGGGTTTCCAAGGCAGCAAGGAGACCCAACTGGGAAGGTTTTGAAACAAAAGAGGTTCCTCAGGGTCTACCCGTGGAGAGTTTGGTGTAGGAGCTCCGGGGTGGGTCCCACGATGCACACTTTTTGAATTTTTCCAGGCGACTCTGATTATCATTCAGGTTAGAATGAGGACTCATTTTCCATAAAGTCTCAGAGTTGAGTTTGGTTTTTCTCTTTAAGTCTGAGCTTCCCAGAGGCAAACCAAATAGAGAGGTCAGTAATGGCGCAAATCCATCTTAGGCTTACCCTGTGGGTGAACATCTTGGGAAACACGATCTCAAGAGAGATTCTGATGGAGGCTGCCTTTCAAAGGTTGTGAAAGATGGCTGTAGGGAAAGTCGCATGACATCAGTGGCTTCATTGAGTGCAACAGAAAACATTTGCTCCAGAGGCACCTTACCTGCACTGTTAAATAAGTGAGTCTTTTTTGTGGTGGGGAGAGAGGGGAGGAAATGGTTTCTTCTGTGAATATGTATTTATCCCTGGCTTGGGTGGTATCCAGGCAAATGATTATAGTGCATGTCCACCCATCCCAAGAAATGTGTTCAACATAACATGGAAAAATTAAGTCATAGGAGACATATGAGATGTGTGTGAACCAATTTAAAACCACTTTAGGAAGAGCCTGAGGTCATGGATTACAACTGATCCACGAGGTACCTTTTTTGTAATGGAGAGGCAATTAGGCCTGTACAACTGGCTCCACTAAGGCGAGCCAGAGCAGGAGGAAATTCCATGTGAACTGTGGAGCTCGGCTGCCTCCAACCTCATGCGATGAAGCCATTACGTAGGACAGAGGGACCCGCAAAAAATGGAGGTGTCCAACACTTGTGGAGCCTGATTGCAATGAGTGACTGTCAACAGCATCCTCGAGAGACGATTTCTAACAAGCACCCTGGAGAGGTAGGACCTGCTGTAAACGCCCAGGAGGTGAGCCAGGTTGGCATCCTAAGGTCTTAGGAATCTTGCGGTGGTTAAGCTTGGCTACAGAAAAGAATCTGAAAATCAGCTGAATAAGTTACCTTTAAAGTAACCATGTCTCATCTTCAAGTTAAGTTGCAAGGTTGTCAAAAGGTCGCAAAATCTTTCTTAGTTCACTGAGCACTTCCTTGTATGGAAGACTCAGGAATTTCCTAAGAATGCTTTGCTTATGCGCATTATTTTTTACCTGTCTGCTCCACTACTAAGGTACCTGCAGGAGGCAGAGAGAAAGCTCCGGTCTTGGAGGTCTTAAGCGAAACAAATAATGTGCAAAAAAATGGTAAAGAGCTCGAGCTTTGGGTTCAAGTCAACCTGGGTTTTAGTTCTGGCTCCCGCCCGTGTGAGTTTGGAAAAGTTATTTCATACGTCAGAGCTTCGGTTTCCATATCTGAAATAATTTGGGGATAGTCAGGTATCTTCTTCATGGGATGGCTTTGAGGATTAAATCAGATAGCGTGTGTAAAGCATATGGCACAGTGCCTGGTAACCTTGTGCACTCAAGGTAGGGTAATTCTTACCAGCAGATGCTTCGAAGTAATTTGTCTCTCTGGGCTGTGTAGCACTTTGACTTGCCTTCTTTTACCACACCTCTCTCCAACTAGAGTGAGCCTGAACTGGGAATCAGATTGCCCCTGTGCACCCAGTTTTCAGCAGCACACTGGCTCTGCCAAGTACTCAATGCATAGTTGTTGAATCAATCAATGAATGAATGAGCAAAAGTCAGAGCTTCTAACTCTAAGCCCTAAGCTCTTTGCATTGCCTTGTGCTGCCTTTAGAGTTAATGCAGTGATAACAAACATTGTGAAACATGATTGATTTAAACTGATTAAACAATTGTCTCACACTCCATCGTCGATATATACATTCCGAAATTATTACAGAGAGAGAGCTAGAGTCCACCATCACTCATCAGGAGACATCCTTGGATTCGGTCCTCCCACGATATCAAATGGTTTCCTGCTCAGTGCCCTGAAAACTGAACTAGTAAATAATGTATGGATATTCTTTTCTTTTTTTTTTTTCTGTGAAAGAAAAAGAATTATCTCTATGGGCTTTTACTTATAAAGTAGTATCAGACCCACAAAGTGGAAAGAAAAAAAAAAAAGAAAAGGTGACTATGTTCTTGGCACAAAAGCAGGCGCTCCTGGCAGTCTTGGCTTGAGCTCTGGGTATTTTGAAGCCCCAGGAATGCCACCAGACTGGCCCACTGGACACAGCTGATTGGGAGCCTCTTATGTGAACCTCAGACTGGCTGTTTCTGAAGTCATTGCCCCCGTCCGGGCTGACTCCAGATAAAGAAAGTGGTCTATGCAGACTTCACGTCAGGAAACCAGTGGATATTCTGAGACAGCCAGCCCAGCTGCCAAGAGTAAAACATAGCCGTGCCAGAAATCCAAATCCAATTTACTAAATAATTTTCTTCTTTCTTCCCCCTTTTTCAAGTTACAGGTTTGGGCATCAGTCCTTGAGTTGTTGGTTTCAAGAGCAGATATACCTGATGAAATATAGATTTATTTTACGGAATCCTCCAAAGCCAAAATTCATCCAAAGGCCAAATAAGATTGCATGCCAGGAGCGATATCTGAAAGTAGGAAATAGAACCTTTGATGTTCCACTCAAAATGAAGGAAAGATGAGAAGATAGGTTTAATATCGAGCAAATTACATCAGCTTTTCAACTTTGAGACTAACTTTTCCCCTCCTTTCTTTCTGATAGCTAGATTTGGTCTTAAAAGATTACCGTAAGATTGTTAAACTGGCAATTCATTCTTTTTTCCTGACGGTGCATAAAAATAGTATGGATTGCCTTATGGGTAGAAAATTATTCTTAGAAGCTGGATCCCTGGGATAAAGATAGAGTCATCTAGAAAGGCTGGAAAAACCAAACCATGTGGCTCGTTTTTGGTGTTAAGTCCTGAAATATCTGAAATGAGGGACTGTTTTTAGGGGAGGCCAGAGGGACTTTGTGAAGATCCTTTACTGGGGAGGCCAAGCTTCCTGCTGTAGTTGTAATCTCAAAGCACTGCTTTGCTTTAAAAGATGGTCATTTCTGTGATAAGCTCTTCTCTTTTATTTAGCACCTACTTTTGGTTACTTGATCCAGCAAATGCCCATATATTGCATACTCAGCAGTGTTTTGTTAGGTTCTCTACGATTAGTGTCTCATTCCATCATATTCCAAGGAAAGTCTTCCTTGGGGAGTTACCCTCAGTCCTCCTGTATCTCCAGGTTCTAGTACAGGGCCTATGTCTTTCAACATAGTAGGATTAATAGAGGCTCTTTCACCTAATAAGCAATTGAATGGATGCAGGGAGATGATGGCTGTTGTTGTTAACACCTCCCTTAATTAGGAAACATACAGACAGAGTGGACCCATTTCGATTTTAATTCAGTTCTAAGAAACTGCCCAGCCTGAGAGGATAAGGACCACTGGGGTCCATCTTGGCTTTGAGCTCCCAATGAAGTGTGTGTCATTCCATTTTGGGAGCTGTTTCTCAGATGTCCCTGGCTGCAGGGTGGACCTCGGGACACATCCTCAGTGGATCCCGCCATCTTGGATCTGCACTGCCAGGATCTCGCTAAGCCCAGACTCTCATTCTGGACTTCCCGGGAATGGACTTCCCAGTGTACCGACTGGTTCTGGAAGCAAGGACTGCTGGCCCCAGGAAGCTGGCTCCTCTGTCTGCTGACTGCAGCCTGCTTCTCTCTCTAGCACATTCTGGTGCAGAGATGGGGACGGGGTTTGGGAACCAGACATATCTAGATTAACATTCTTGCTCTGCACAAGTGACTCAGCTTCTCAGAGACTTGATTCTCTCTGCTAGAACTTGGACCCCATACAAGTACCTGTCTCCAAGGGTGCTCTGCAAATTCATGGAGATGGTCCTATAAGCTCTTCCTAAACGGCATGGTGTACTTCTCCCATTAACTTGGGTTACCCTGGCTCCTTGCTGGTCTGCCTTTTTTGTTTTTAGCCTTGCTCTACTGTTTGACATTATGGTGAAAGGAGGATTGAGAACGTGTGTGAGAAAGCTTTTGACACACAGGTGAATGCCTGGTGCCCCTCACGGGCCCCTACATACCGGAGAGGCTGGAAGAATGGTTATCAAATGAGCCAATTGATAAGCTCAATTTCACCATTGGCAAAGGTGGCAGATTTAACTTTATCCACACAGCACATTGCATTGCAATCTTCTTGGTTATCTTAAAGAATCCTTTCTGTGTCGCTACTCTTCAATTTTTATTTTATTTTTTTGTTTTCTTAATTAATTTTTATTTTTAAGTGTCAGGATCCATGTGCAGGACGTGCAGGTTTGTCCCATAGGTAAACATGTGCCATGGTGGTTTGCTGCACCTGTCAACTCGTCACTTAGGTAGTAAGCCCAGCATTCATTGGCTATTCATCTTGCTGTTCTCCCTCCCCTCACTCCCCACCCTGACAGGCCCCAGTGTGTGTTGTTCCCCTCCCCATGTCCCTGTGTTCTAATTGTTCAGCTCCCACTTACAAGCGAGAACATGCGAGTTGTCACTCTTTTAATAGAGTTTTTTCAGAGGTCTTTGTTCTCACATTCCAAAAGTGAAGTTCTTTTCTATTTTAATAGTCCTCTGCAATTTGTTTCTAAAACCAAACCCTGTGGTTACACGCATACTGTTTGAGGAATTCACATGTTTCCAAAAATTAGTAAAAGTGGGGAAAAGAAATAGCAAGTTTACAGCCCCACCTGCAGTGACAAGTTGCATAACCCTCTGTCTGAGCCAGGGCCTGTGTAAGTGGCGGTCACACACTGTTCCCTAAAGTCGCTTAACTCAGGATTGTTGGAATAGCATGATGGCATAAAGATGGGATTCCAGTTTGTTTTATCGGTCCCTGAGGGCTACCTGAAGGAGGTGGAATTCCTCCAGGACCAGAATCAGAATCTACTCCATATGCTTACCTGGGTGACTTTTTGATCTGACTGTCTCTGGACACCAGCCTGTCCACCGCTTGTCCAGCAACCTTGGGGATGGCCGAGAAGAGATGGGAAGAATGGGAACCAAGTTGCTTTGGGAACACCAGAACCGGGAAGGATGTGGATCTTCTTCATCTGTGGGTTCTCCAGCCTCTACTATACTTTTAACGTAAAAGGAGATGGAGGAAGGCAGTGGAAGCAACAAACGGGAGACTGTGTCCTTGTCCTCTTATGTTTTCGGGTCCTCATGCAGTGCCCAGGACTCAGGAGGACCCACGTACGTTTGCTGAACTCAGGAAGGAATGAGTGAGTCCTGTGCCCTTTGTGGTAACAAAGACACTTCACTCGTTCAGACCCAGCTGATTGTTTTATGCATGTTCATGAAACTCCCATAAATTTGGCCAAGACTTACCATGTCTGTCCTTAGGGCAGGCTGGGTTTTTGAAAGCAACTATCTGTGGATTCCTTTAATGAAAACCAAACAACATAAATCGTGCCAAGACACACAAGTGACAGCCCCAGGGAAGCGAGGCTCTTCTCTAATTACCTGCAGGAGCAGAGGGTGGTGGTGAGTGCTAGTGTGGATAGATATGTAAACAGTATCAGTCATCAAAACAAAACCTGTGTCCTTGCGGTGCGCCCTCCTACGTCCCAGGAGTGAAGCGTGATGAGGACATTGCTTCCAATGGGCGATGGGAAAGCTTCCAACCCAGCCTCTGCCTGGTTCTCCCGACTCTCACCTCCACTGCATACCTGGCATGCAACTTTCAGAAGAAGAGATAAACATGAAATATTATTTTGAATGATTTTTTTTCCCATTGAGAACGAAACTCACAAACCAAAGCTCCTTTTGTTTGTCTAGCTTCACAGCTCATGAAGGACTTTAGCTATGCTACTAAATACTCTGTATAGAATGACTCCATTAATCATGAAACCCCGCTCTTCATGCTGATGTTGTAATTGATTTTTACCCGCAGGAGCCAAAGCGGGCTTTGGATGTTGCTTTAGTAAGAGAAACCTCACGTGATGTTTGGCTAGAGAGAGCTATTGCTGTTTTGGTCGCCTGTGTATGGGTTGACCAGCTTGTTCGCCTCTGAAAGCACCGTCTGGGAATACTCATTTTACTGAGATAACACTCAGACTTCAAGAGGTAAGGCCAACTTCGTCGATTTTGAAACAGTTGTTTTTCAAAATCCCCAAGTGACATCATAACCACTCCTTTAAAATAAAAACTCTTACTTCTGAAATGGCAATATTTAATAAAGTTTCTCTGAAAGACTTTGTCAATTAGGTTTGAGTAAATGGAAAAAAATAGAGCACTAAGGGATCATGTATGACAAATTCACAGATCAGTAGTTGGCCTGGATAGATTTCCCCTATGACATAGCTGCTGAACTGGAATGGTAACAACATAGAAACATGAGAGCACGGAACCACCAGGGCGTGGAACCATAAGGGTAGGGAACCACCAGGGCGTGGAACTATGAGAGCAGGGAACCACCAGGGCGTGAAACCAGTAGGGCCCAGACCCCGTGGCCCTTGTAACTGGCAGCCCCAAGCTGACACTGGCAGAGTCCACAGCCAGCCTAAACAAGGAGTTAGCACAGATTTTTTTGGTCAATCCAAGAAGAATATTCTACAAGGTAGGTTTTTATGAATTCTCTTAATTTTATTGAGAAACACATGACAGGCCACCTGGTCTCCTGGCCACTAGAGATTTACAACGACTGGCGGTTGGCATTGGAAGGCAGAGCCGCCTTTTTGCATGGTGTAAACCACAGTTCAGTCCCCGTGGCTGGGTTTCTAGTACTTTCTTAAAGGGATGGTCTACCACTTGATCTAATTTGTACCAGGGTGTGGGTCTTTCCATTGCTGGCACAAATGCAGGTAGGCCAACATTTGTTTTTCCTCTCTACTTAGAATTCTCTTGTGTGGCTGTTTACAAGACAATTCTGTTGGCCTTTCTTCTTGCATCTGCATGTATACTGATGGTGCAAATTTCATGGAACTTTGAAGAGTTCAAAATATTTTTGTTTTGTTCTTGGCCTAAGGTGTTCAAGAGATGACATTGCACAGTGTCACAGAGAGGACTGAATTGAGAGTTGGGAGGTCTGGGCTGGGCACCTCTGCCTGGACCCAGGGGAAGCACATCCCAGGTTGCTTTTCTGTCACGTTGTGAGGAACACAGCTCCCCATCCATGAATCTCCAGAATTTATAAGAAGCAGCTTCATGGGCATGGAGGCAGACTACCAAGTTTCCAAAAATGCGTTTGTCATCAATAAAACGAGTGAAGAATTTAGTGGATGATGCAAGTGTGACTGAGTATTTGTCTCCAGACATGCAATTCCTTTAGGGGCCCCTTTATGGAATATCTGTACCTTAGTAAGCCCCAGGAGAGAGCAAATGGCTTGTTACTGAGTTTAATTAGTCAACAGGCATCTTATCCCCCCTAAGGGATTTCTTTAAAACATTGGAAGACGGATCTGGTGATACTTTAAAACACCATGAAAATATCACGCCTGCAACATCTCTAGGACAGATCTCTTCAGCACATCTGGAAAGGTGTTAAAAATTTCAGAAAGCTGCTCCCTCTTCATAGGAGCACAAGATACTTGGAGGGCGCTGTGACCTCTGTCAATGGAGAAAAGAGCTGTCATGTTAGAAAATAGCCACACATTGTAGAGCTCACACCTCAGCATCACTTGCACCCCTAAAAATGCCCATGATGTTCGTTACCCAGCAACTCCAAGGCAAGCGGCCAATTACACCCTTTGCATCGTTGAGTTTCTAATGACTTTAGACTGTTCCTTTGCCTGGATAAACCTTACGTTTTCCTGCTTCCAGCCTTGCTGGTCCCAGTTACCTGAGGTGCTCCCTGGCGCACACTGACCTCACTTTCCCTTGCCGTCTGTATTGTATGCCGTGTCCAATTTGGTAGCCAAGCGCCACCTGTGGTTACTTAAATTTAAATTCTTTTTAAAAATTCAGTTTCCCAGTTGCACCAGCCAGGATTAAAGTGTAACCAGGGCCGTCCCACTGGGCAGTACAGATGATGGTACATTTCCTTCCTTGCAGAAGGTCTAGTGCACGGCACTGTGAAGCCCCAGCCCTGTGTTTACACAAGCAGCTCCTCACTCCCTCTGATTCCAGGCTGGCTGCTGCTGGAGAAAAATCACATGACTGTGTAGACTGGTGCCAATCAAGTGGGTGGATTTTTATCTGGGCAGAGCCCTTAGGCACTTGGCGACTGCACCCTTCTTCAGAAAGCTTCTCCCTTCCCTGCCAGATGTCCCCAGATCTCCCCTGGCTCCTCAAGCTCCCACTCTAGCCCCCACCCGCTAGCTCAAACCCTACCTCTGAAGGCAGATGACCTTGGAGAAAGCAGGGAGGAAGGACGGGCTCGCCCTGGGCTTTCTTCCAGCACCCCCACCACACACCTCATCTCCCCTTCTCTTCCCAGGAAGCCTTCCCCTCCTGCCACTCCCACCCAATCAGGCACCTTGTCTTCCCCTGTGCTGTCTAAACATGCTGGTCAGCCTGTGTACCCCACCCCTCTCCTTAATTTCCTGCAAAGTGCCCCAAACTGGTCCTTTGATTGTCTCAAAGTTCTAGAGGCTGGAATCCAAGGTCAAGGAGCCAGCAGAGCAGTGCTCGTGCTGAAGGCACTGGGAGCATCTGTTGCAGGCCTTTCTCTGGGTGCCTGGTGTCACTGGTCATCCTTGGCGCTCCTTTGCTGGCCAAGGATGCATCACTGTGACTCTCGTCTTTACAGGGCTTCACACTGTGTGTCTGTCCATGCACGGACGTCGTCTTGTAAGGACACCAGTCATACTGATGAGAGGCCACCTTCCTCTACTTTGACGTCATCTTAACTAATTACATCTGCACCAGTCCTATTTCCAAACAAGGTCATGTTCTAGGGTACCAGAGATTGGGACTTCAACACAGCTCTTTTTGAGGGAAGACGCAATTAAACCCACAGCTCCCCCAGATGCGTTATTCACTCTGTTCTGTGTCCTGCGGTGACCCTATGGTCTGCCCTCTTTGCTGTGCTCTGGTGTTTTAGCCTCGGTTAGAATTCCTGCAGGAGTTCCCAGGAGATCAGAAGGTGAGATGAGACAGTACTGGGCCATTTCTCCCCAGCCCTCCCTGCACGGTGCTGTGGTTCTGGCAGGCAGCACCAGCGCCCCGCACAGCTTCTGTGAGGCACCTCCCCTTCCATGGCTCCAATTCTCTCCAGACGTGGGTGTCACCTTTTCCCCCTCATCCCCCAGACCTGGATGTTTAATGACATTGTCCTTAGGTGTCTCAGGGCCCCTTCTGCTTCCCTAGAGCTGCCCAGCATCCTCTCCATCACCCCCTCATTGAATTCTCTCCACAATCCCAGCTGAGTGTGCCTTTTGTTTTACACTGGGATCTTCTTGGTGACAACACATTCCAGCCACAGACGAGCTACTTGCCCTGTTCCATAGCAGAGGGCTGAGGCTTCTCGTATTAACACGCACGCTGTTTACCAAACGCAAAGCGAAACAACATCTAAAACTCTTCCCTGCATCCTTTGCTCCTTGACCCCTCCAGCACTGCTGCCTCCCCAACTCCTGTCCTTTGTCCACGCCTCCCGCGGCGCCGTGTGCTCTTGCTGTGTCCACAGGCTGAACTGCCGTTCGCTCCTTCCAGCCACATGACCTGGCTTTGTCCCTGTTCTTCTGCGGAAACAGCCCTTGCTTTTGGCTCGTGAGCAGCCACATCACGTACTCTTTGCCATGAGTGTCTATTCCTGGTGCTCCATGGATGTGGCTACCTCTCTCCTGGGTCTCCAGCAGCGGATCCTTCTCTGTAGCCTTTGATTTCCCTTTTGTCCTTGCCCACAACTTCCTCAGTTGTCCTCCGGCGATGCATTCCTCTGCTAGGGCGGCCATAGCTGATTATCATGGCCAGGGCGGCTCACATAGAGGAAATGGATTTTTCTTACAGTTCTGGAGGGTGGACGTGCCAAGATCAAGGAGTTGGCCGACTCAGTTCCTTCTGAGCTCTTTTTCCGTGGCTTGCAGATGGCCTTCTCTCTTCTGTGTCCTCACAAGATCTGTGTGCAGACACCCCTGGTATCTCTCTGTGTGTTCAAATCTCCTCTTCCTAGAAAGACACTAGTCAGATAGAATTAGGGACCTCCCTAACAGCCTCGTCGAAATATAAGATGCAGCTTACAGAATGTCAGGGTTCTGTCTCAGCCAGCCCAGGTTGCCAGAGCAAAGCGCCGCAGACCGATGGCTTAAAACAAAGAAATGTGTTTCTCCCAGTTCTGGAGGCTGGGAGGCCCAGCTCGAGGTTTGGTTCCTCCTGAGGCCTTACTCCTTGTCTTGTAGTTGGGGGCCCCACCCTTGTTTCTTCATTTACCCTTGTTACCTCTTCAAAGGTCCTAGCTCCAAACTCAGCGACATTCTGAGATACGGGGGTGTTGAGGCTTCAACATATGAATTTTGGGGATGGGGGCACAATTCTGCCCATAACATGCCCTTAACATGTGTTGGGCCTCCATGGGCCAGGCGGGTCCCTGCTTGGCATGTCCAGTCCAGATCTCTTGTCTGAGACCTGATCCCTGTTCCTATCTGCTCTCTGGACGGCTTCATGGCAACTTCTCAGGAGCTCAAGCAAAGTGGCCTGCTCACACCCACCACCTTTTCTCCAGCTGCCCCCATGCGTCCTCCTGTCTTCCCACAATATGAACAGGCTCCATCATTCTCTGTTACCCAAGCCAGGAACCGAGGGAGCTGGGGGCCCTCCTCCCTCTCTGTCCTGTGAGTCCAGCCCAGCCCCAGGGGTTCACAGATGGTTTTTGTCCATATCTCACCCCCACCTTGGCTGGGGCTCACTGTGTGGATTACTGTGATCACCTTCCTGCTGGCCCCGTGCCCTCCAGCTTCACCCTGCTCCACAAGGCCACCAGAGTGGCCTTTCCAAGGGCAGCTTTGAACATCTCACATCTAGATTTCAATTCCTTGAGGATGTCTCTTCACTTCCAGAAACAAGTTCAAACTTCGTTGTAGTCTTTTCTGCAACCACCTTTGCTGAGAAGACGTGTTCTCCTCTCTCTCTGCCACGTGCCTGCTCACAATACAACTACTGTTGGCGTGCTCCTCTCCAGTGAGACCCCGTTCCCCCTAAGGGCTTCCACTGTGCTCTTGAACCTGTGCTCTCTGGGATCTCCAACAGGTTTAACCAGTCTCCATGTAGTCGGTTCTCAGCAGAAGTTTGATAAATGCGTGAACGTGCTTTGCCCGGATAGGTAGGACCTTCCAGCTTCACCCCAGATCCACTGGTCCTCAGCCTGATCACGGACATCTGCCTTCTGCCAATGGAGCAGAGACACTCCTCTTGCACCCCGCTTCCCCTGCGCTGGCTGGAAAAGGAGGACCCATAGCCCTGGCACCAAGGGCACCTTTTCTGAGACTGGCTCTCCTGACACAAGGGGCACAGCTCTGCTTTTGTGTCTGCACCCTTCGGAGATGGCCTCTGACCATCCTTGGGCTTCTGGGGTGGTGCCTGACCAGGCTTAGCACAGTGTCCCGTGTAAAGCCCAGACCCGCTGCATTCCCCTTCCTAGGGTAAGAGTGGGGTCTGCTCGTTTGACCTTGACTGCATCTCCTTAAACATATCCCAGAGTCCCTCTCAGGGAGCACCTGGGGCTCCGTCTTCACTTATTCATGTCTTTTTAGGTGCTGCAGTGCGTACCCCACAACATGGTCAGCACAACCCCGTCTCCTGGCCCTGTGGGACTCATGCCCTGGACCCATTGTCTGCTCACTTTCTTGGCATGTGGCCTCAAGCCCTGGCTTCCTGGGCTCTTTTCTAAAGAGGACCCTTCCTTTATCCCTCTTAGATCCTCCCCTCACACTCCTTGGCTTTGGGCTGTCTTATCAGCTGGGGCCGCCATAACAAAGAACTACAGACCAAGGGTTAAGCAGCAGGCGTTCATTTTCTCACGGTTCTGGAGGCTGGAAGTGCATGACCAAGGTGATAGCAAATGTGATTTCTGGTAAGTGTTCTCTTCTGGGTGTGCAGACAGCTGCCTTCTCTCCGTGTCCTCACATGGCCTTTCTGCCGTGCGTGTGTGTGTTTGTGTGTAGCGGGGTGGATTTGTGGTTCCTTCCTCTTCCTCTAGGGACACCAGTTCCAAGGACTCCACCTTTAGGACCTCAGCTGACCTTAATTACTTCCCTAATGACTCCATCTCTAAGACACCTTCACACTGGGGTTTAGGGTTTAACACGTGAATCTTGGGAGGACACAATTCAGTCCACAGCAGGGATGGGGTGCTCAGAGATTGTGGAGGGGAGCTCTCAGGGGGTGCACTGGGTGGGGACTCAGCTCTGCCACTTCTCGGCTGTGTGACCTCAACCAAGCGCATGGACCTGCCTGACCTGCTGAACAGCGTGCTCCAGCCTCCTGGGGCTGGGGTAGTGAGGGATACAGACAGGCTTTACAGCGAGCAGCAAAGCGCCTTTCCCACGTGAAGAATGGGAGCACAGGCCACTTCATTTGTGAAAGCGAACTTTGATGACAACATGGTGGAAATGGGGTGAAATCACCAGAAAAACGGATTTGTTGCTGCAATAACATTTCTTTCAAGAAAACTTTGTCCCTAGAGGTGGAGCCTGGTTGTTGACATTCAAATACCTTCACATTTCTGAACATGGTTCTTTTTCTCCTATGTGATTAGAAGCTTAATAACATTACCGTCTAATGAATACCAGATGAGAGACCTGGAATGCCAGGGCTGCAGGCCAGTCCTAGACGCTCCTTGCTGTGTTTGTCTCACATGGTACCTGACCTGATATTTCTGCAAGCTGAACAGGAGATAAAAACTCTAGGCTTTAACCATTTCTTTATTATTATTATTATTATACCTTAAGTTCTAGGGTACATGTGCACAACGTGCAGGTTTGTTACATGCATATACATGTGCCATGTTGGTGTGCTGCACCCATTAACTCATCATTTACATTAGGTATATCTCCTAATGCTTTCCGTCCCCGCTGTCCCCACCCCGTGACAGGCCCCAGTGTGTGATGTTCCTCTGCCTGTGTCCAGGTGATCTCATTGTTCAATTCCCACCTATGAGTGAGAACATGCGGTGTTTGGTTTTTTGTCCTTGCAATAGTTTGCTGAGAAGGATGGTTTCCAGCTTCATCCATGTCCCTACAAAGGACACGAACTCATCCTTTTTTATGGTTGCATAGTATTCCATGGTGTATATGTGCCACATTTTCTTAATTCAGTCTGTCATTGTTGGACATTTGGGTTGGTTCCAAGTCTTTGCTATTGTGAATAGTGCCACAATAAACATACGTGTGCATGGGTCTTTATAGTAGAAGGATTTATAATCCTTTGGGTATATATCCAGTAGTGGGATGGCTGGGTCAAATGGTATTTCTAGCTTTAACCATTTCTTTAAAAGCTCATAGCCTTCATGAATAAGTGTCACTGATGTTGTTAGTCCTTACCATCATTTACCGAGTCTTCTAGCAGAAACGCTAGGCCTCCAAGAAGCTAACCCACATTGAGGGGCTACACCATATCTGTAGGCTGGTTTGTTTTACGTTTTCCTTCCTGGAATAATCTCAAAAGATGCAAAAACCTCCCTTTGTCATCAAGTCCTGTTAGAAGAATGTCAGGTCTGCAATGTGTGGTTCTGTCAGGTTGTAATAGTTTTATGTATAGTGTATGATACAGCATTCAACCATCCAGAATGGTGGGAGACCATTGAACCAGCTCATCTGGAAGACCCAGTCAAAATATTGCAAAGTATGGCTAAGGTCAAGTATAAAATGATCTGGCTAATAGAAATTACAGGAATGAAGAGAATTTCAAAACTGTGGTGGCTGCCTGAAATTTTGGAGGATTCCAGGCTGGATCCTGGGCTGGGCTCAATTGTAAGGGAGCAGATCCCACGGTGGGGAGCCTCAGTTTCCTCGTCCATCAATAGGATAGATTATATCAGCTCAATGGAGCTACAACGTTGTTGAGATACATAATCTTTTCTTTGGGTGCAATTAGACACAGACAAAAGTTGAAGAACACTGAGGCACTGCTCTAGTCATGGTGTAAAAGCATGGAACCAGCTCTTCTGGAAGACCCAGTCAAGTCACCAGGATCTGCATTTGTGTGTGTTAACTTTCGTGGCTCAGGAGGCCTACCTTCTGATTAAGTATTCTCATGTAAAATCACCCAAACACTCCCTATTAATTTTATTTTGATATATGGATGAATAAGAAAAGATTATATCTCCATGTCATTTATTTGAATTCATTGATTCACTGAAATAATAATGCAGGCAATGGTTAATGAATCAATAACGCTGTGACAGGTGGCATCTTCAAGGACATTGGCAATCCGCCTTCTGCTCCCCATGCTCTTCCTCAACATGGCTTTGCCACCCCTCTAATAAGTAGAGTCCTTGTCCCTTCAGCTACCGTCAGTGGGAGTCCTTGTCAGTTCTTTTTCATGTCTTTGTAGGTGCTGCAGCACGTACCCATGGTGACACCAACAATATGTTCCAACCCAGCTACAGAATTTCCCTTCTCCTTTTGTAAGATAATTCGACACAAAGTCGTAAGGATGGAAGGGGGATGGAGTCCATAGGCCCAAACTGTCTCCTTTAAATGCAACACTCAGCTGAGTTACAACTGATCCCCACCACTCAAATCACCTATTCACTTTCTCACTTTTGCTTGGTCCTTTTGTTTTTGTTTTTAAATCAGATTATTGTGTGTATTTTTAAACCACATTGGATATATTGCAGCAGAGATAGGGAATTAAACAAATAATGAATGACAAAATTGCCCCCCATTTTCGTAGGACTCAATTTTCAACATAAAATAACGTTTTTAAATGACAGCTCCTTGGTGAAATATCACTAAACAAGAGAGGGGCCTTGGAAGCAGGTGGGAAAGGCCTGTGATATGGCAGGCGATGTGGAGATGCTGATGTTGAGGAGACTTGGATATTGAGTTGTGCTGTTTTGATCGCCAACAGACCCTACAGAACAGTGGCCTCGATGGAAACAGCCTCAATTCATTGGGTTCTTCCCCTGTGGGGAGGGCTTTCGTCAGTCATCTCTCATGGTCACGGCCATCTTGCGAGACAGGGCACCTGTGATCTCTCATACAACGAGGCAGGTGGGTGATGCTACGACCTCACAGCACGGGTCTCCTCCCATCCCTAGGACTTGTTTTCTTTATGATAGAGTAGGATGGATTTTCTTTTTGATGTCACATGGTAGGAACTAGAAAGAGATGGTTTGTGACTGGCTGATGAAGATAAAGAAATACAGAGTCCTTATTCATAGCTGGCACTCTTCTAAGTGCCTTTTATATTAATGCATGCAAATCATAAAAGAGCAGGAAAGCAATTCCTACGTCGTGATGGCACCCCAAGCACCCATGTGGCTTCATGTAGAAAAGTGGAGAGCAATGTGGCTTTTCAGAAATTTAGGGGTTAGCTGTATACCATATATACTTTTAAAAAAACACAAGTCATCAAGCAAACCATATATACTTTTTAAAAAAGAAAATAGTTTCCAGGTCCAGATTCCTGTTCCTATAAACGGAACACACCCAAAGGTTGCACAAGTGGAATCCATTGGCCACCATGATCTTCAGAGGGGTAAATTTAGGATGGTGAGGCCAAAGGGCTTTCTTCAGGTCACCAGCAGCTGCAGGAGCACTTGGAAAGTGAAGTTCCACAATGTGTTGGTCGTCACAATACAGAAGCGAGGGGGAAAGTCATGCTTTGGACGGAGAGTGGCAGGGACAGCTGCAACCAGAATGCCTCATGGGGGGATGGGGTAGGGAAAAGCAGCCCGTGAAAAATGCACCACCCAGGAGCATATGCTTTCTCTTAGCACCTGGAGTGGGCATTGGGGTTCTTCAAGAAAGAAATCCTCATGTGTATAGGTTCCATAAATGTTTCATTAAAACAATGTCATGTTAATAGTGAGCCTCTGATGCTGGACTTGGTTCAAAGACAGTAGACTGTGCATGGAAGTTTAGTCATACCTATTAGCCCTTTGAAAGTAATCCTTGCTAATGCTTCAGTCTCGTGATGTAAGCTCAGTGGAATTGCAGTTCAACTGTTCAAAATTATATAACTAATTGCATTCAGCTTCAGTAACAATTATTAATCAGCCCAAATCTTCTAGCTTGTTTCTTGCTGGTGGAGGGTTCAAGTGAACTAATCAGACCCAAATTTATTTTGCTAACAGTCTCAGATAAGCTGTGCCTGGGGCCAGGCAGGCTTTGTGTTGCACGCGCAGACCCAGGGCAAGTCATGAGGGGTGGAGGCTGTACTGTGAGGTTATGGAGGTCAATGTGATACTGAGTTAGAGGAGCTCTTAAGAAGTTGGGTCATTCACTTGGGTCAATCTCTTGGAATGAAGCCGGCTGAGCATAATATTTACAGGTCAGGAATGAAAAAATCATCATTAACATCTTTGATGTGCACAGCAGGTGTAGTTTATCTGTCATTGTTCACTTTGCCACTTAGTCCAGTAGGTTCAGCTCAAAATCCTTTTAACACAGTGCTCACAGAAGCTACTGCCAAATAGCTGGAGTTGGCCCACAAGGGGAAACTCATTGGCCATCTTAGCTCTCAGGGACCAGCACTTAGGAAGCCTGAAGCTGTGGGGTCTCACATTGGGTCAGATGTGAGGGTCGGGTGGGGTCAGACAACGTGGTCATTGCCTGCTGAGAGGGGTCAGAGCCTGGGCTTGGGAGAACGTGAAGTTGAAGCACGTTGCTATTTAACTGTGTGTCTGACCATAAAGGCCACGGGCTGAAGTTCCCTTATTGTTAGCCTGCAAATTCCCCAAGGGCCTGGATTGTACCTGGTTCACCCACACTCAGCTGCAGTGCCTTCCACATGGTGAAGGAGTCTCAGAAATGCTTTTGTCTGAATGCACCAGAACAGGATGCTCCAAAGAGAATGGGTGAACAGCCTACTCCTTGGAAAGCAACAAATGATTGATCTTTAGCTGCTGATGTTTAGGTTCTCTTTTATGAGAAGGTTAATTTGGGAAAAACAATTTGTTTCTGCTGTGAACAGCCCTGTGCACGGAAGCTAAGGAACTACTTGCCCACCGTCTTTCAAAGTGCCCTCCCTACAGAGGGCCTGGCCAGCACCAGGGGAAAGTCTGCTGCTCAGTTTTTCATGAATCCTGGAAACACCCAGGCCCCTGAAAGCACTCCCAGGCCTTCCGTCTTGTGGATCAATTACACACATTGGAGAAAAACCCTATTTGAGTCTTTATTCCCCCGTGGTTAAGTGGAGGTTGGTACCGAAACCACCCTGACTTACACTGGGAGTCCTGTGAAACCTTGGGGGTTACTCGCCCGGGATTTCCTACCTGACCTTCAGGCAGGGCTTATTCAGCCTGCCTGGCAAGGCCAGCTGGCTCGGGCTTGCCCTCCTGCCCATTTTCCGCTTTGTCCGTCCAGCACCTGGCTCATGGCTGCTACTTACCTCATGGTCTCCAAAACAACTGTTCTGACTTTAAAGCTTTTCGGAATCCCGCCCCAGCCCTCTGGACTCTCCCGCCCTCCTCCTTCCCCTCTATATGTGCACGGCAGAAAGCTGACCTTCTGCCTGGCAGGAGTCTGTTCTGCTCTCTGAAGGGGCAGCTGTCCTTAGAGGCTTTTTGGTGGAGGTTGCAGGCCTCATGGGTTATTGAACCCCGGGCCGGTCCCGTGCAGTCTCACCTGGCTTAAAGCAGAACCCATCAGCTGCTGTGTCTTGGGGTCCCTTTGCAGCTCCAGTGTGTGTCAGCTTCCTCCCTGCCATCTTTGCGTGCATCTATGGAAGAGTGGGCGTTAAGGAAAAGCAGGAAGGCTGGTGGTGACGTTTACCAATTGGTCAAGTTCCCCGCTAGTACTAAGTCTTCCTTTGAGCTAAGATTACCAAGACCCACGGGGCAGCAGCCACTCCTTCCTAGGGATGGAAGAGATTACCCAGGAGTCAGGCAACTCCGGGCTGCCAGGCCCTCCCTGGCCAGAAGAGCTCTCTATTGCGGGTTACCTTCCCCCACAGGACCCAGAACACCACCCTTATTGCAGGGTGTGCATGGGAGCATGCAGGGGTGGTGAGCAAGCTGAGCTGGATGGAGGAGGGACTCGATGCCTGGGAGGGCCTGTCTCCAGCTATGTGTCCAGTACTTGATGTTTGCTTATTTAGCCTTTCTTCCCATAATCGCCCGTGTAAGGATGAGGAGGCTGAGCTGGTCTGAGCATGGTCAATCCACAGTGGGCTAGGCTGGGAGGCGGCCCCTCCCCTCCCACCTTGGGGGCTCTCCTCGGCTGACCCCAAGCCCTGGGAGTCTCCCATCTGGCTGTGGCCACCTTGCCCCTTCTCCACGCTGACTGCAAGCTCTCTGATTCTGTCATTCCATCTGCTGGGTTGTGATTTCTCTTGAAGTCCTTCCAAGGTTGGCGTTTACTGAGGCCACCAAATGAACATCTCCCTGCCAGAGGCACATTTTACATGGCAGCCAAAGTCAGGCTGTTGGAAACACATGCTTCTTTTTTAAATGAAAACAAAAATCACCACTTTTTAAAAAAGAGGATATTTTAACCTTTTGTTTTACTCAAAACAGAGTTTTGGTGTATGGAAGCCGTGTGTGCAGCAGCCTGTCGGGGCTGGCGGGGACTGCTGCTGACTCCTGCCCAGTCCTTCCAAAGTCAGCTCAGTCCACAGGGCTCCAGATGTGAGCACCAGGCCTGGGTGAAACTGATCGTGTATTGTACTTAGCCACTCTTCCTTGGCTCCACAGTCACCTAAATGTGATGCCCTTGGGGTTTATCCAAAGCACCATTATATGGAATGAGCGGGTTTGGAGCATCTGCCTATTTTTGTAAAACTGCAACCCAAAACTCTTGAAGTCTGTCATTGCTGTCTGCATCATCCAAGTCACGGGGGATGCAGGCTTTCTGCAGCGCAGCGTTATAAGAAAGATCCCTCTGGCAGCTGCTTCCCCTCACTGGAGGACAGGAACTGTGGAGTCTGAAGTCCTCAATGCGCCACCGCTGCCAGAGAGCTTGGAGCTAAGTTCTGTGCTTTGATCCAGGTTGTTTATCTCGCCTTAGATTTTCTGGTAAAAATATTTGCCACCCCCACTTTATTCTTTGAGTCTTGTCTTTGTATTCCTGCTTCCGTGGTTTTCAGATTTATTGCAACTTTCTTAGTGTAAATTGCCCCAAACTTTCTCCGGAAATAGGCCACTTTCTTCTGCATCTGCCGTGCAGGCCAGCGGATGGCTGAGGCTGACCTGCCGTGGGGGCATGGAGTGTGTAAGGAGAGACAGGCCAGGCCTAGAAGAGCAGACCTGGGCTTACCTGACTTCACCTCTGTGAGCCTCAGCTTTCTCATCTGAGAAAAAGGAATAACCACACCAGGGCCTGGTGGAAATGGGAGACGAGGCTTTAAATTGCCAAGCCCTGGCACACAATAGACTTCAATAATGTTTGTGTCCTTCTTCTGTGTGGCCTTGGGGGTGGTACACTCAGCGTCACCCTCCTGGGTGGCTGAGCAGCCCAGTCATGGGCTTCTACTCGGAAGGGCCTACACTTGGGGTTCAGTGCTCTGCAGTCACTGTCTGGAAGTTCTTCATGGTTTTATCTTTGCGTTTGTGTTTAGTAAGGGAAGTCGATGGGCCATTCAAGTATGTGCTGGGAACTGAGGTCCCTGCTGCTTCCCTGCAGCTGCCTGTGTCCCACCGGTGCCCAACACCCACTGCAGGCCACCTCTGACTCTAGGAGGGCCAAGATGGGCACAGGTGCCTTTGGAGGTCTGTAGTTGCCTTGCATCCTGTGCCCAAGGGAGAGTGACTTCAATAGCAAATCACCACCATGGCAGGTTGGGAGAAAGGTTGCAGAAGAGAGGAAGAAGCATTTTCAACAAGACAGCTCACATCTCCATTTTGCACTGGGTTCTGCAAATTAAGCAGCCCACTTTGGGTCTGCTGGTCTCTCTGAGGGTGCCAGAGCCTGTGTGTGGATCAGTCTTGGGAAGGTTTCATGTAGCCAGGGTCCCTGACTTCGTTCTCTAATGAGGGAGGAAAGGAACGGTGGTGTACAGGGCTCATTTGTGACGGCTGCTATAACCAAGTGTTACAATCTGGATGGCTTAAAATGACAAAATGTGTCCTGTCACCACTCTGGAGAGACTAGAAGCTCGAAGTCAAGAGCCTGCCCCCCATTGGAAGTGTGAAAGAAAGAGACCCTCCTTGACTCTTTCTGGCTTCTGGTGGTTGCTGGGAATCCTTCAGGTCCCTCAGACTGAAGGACTCGGACTGCCGAGGTCCGTCTCTGTCTCCGTTGTCACCTGACATCCTTCGCTTGCTTGTCTCTGTTTCTTCTCTTCTCCTTTGAAGACCATTGATCATATTGGATTCAGGGCCTACCCTGATCCTATAGGATCTCAACTTAACTTGATTACATCTGTTGAGACGCTGTTTCCAAGTAAGGTCACATTTGTAGGTTCTGGGTGCACGCAGAACTTTTGGGAACACTGTTCAATCCAGTACAGATGGTCTTGGCAGGAATTAGCCTGCACAGTTCCCGAGGAAGACCCAGCAAGACACTGTTGGAGGGGCTCTGCTTCAGTGTCTCGGACAGGCCGTGCTCAGTGACCTCCACCAACCACCTCCCTGGGATGGAATTTAGAAGGCACATGTTGGTTAAAGGACCGTGACACTGAACGGTGGCTGACAGTGACTCAGGAAATGCAAATGAGTAGCTCCAAAGAGGCCTAGAGCAGTGAGCTGGACACTGCCTGCAGGCACCCACGACTGCAGGAGGCACCCACGTGTGCCAAATTTTGCATGGGTTTCATTCATTCTTGTTTCCATTCAACACATACGCATTGGAGGCCTACGGTGTTCCAGGCACTGTGCTAGGTACTGGAGTGTGAGATGAGTCTGACACAGGGAGGAGTGTTCTGCAGACAGGAAGACCCGTAAAGGCCTCAGGAGCAGTGTCCTTGGAGCTGAGCATGGGAGGAAGAGCCACATCTGGCGGACAGGCAAGGGGCTGTGCAGAGCGCATTCCAAAGAGGCCACCGTGTGGCCCACGCCAAGGCAGCGGAACCTCGCGTACCTCAGGGTGTGGCACATGAGTCTGCATGTGGATGAGCAGTGGCAGACACATCCTGGAAAGGAACAGGGGAGACCGATTTCAGCAAATGATTATGGAGACTTCAGGGAAGCCCCATTAGTTATGGAAGATGTTCAGAAACAACCACGATGTTCATCATGAAGAGAAAAACTAGACAAACAGAAGCACATCCAGACAACAAAATGCTCTGCCGCCAGGAAAATGAGCTCAGTAAGTTGATGTACACAGATAAGAAAGGAAGGAAAGCCCACAGCATCTGTTGACTGGAATGACCGAATTGCAAAACAATATGCAGCACGTGAGCATGTGTATGGAAAAAGACCCAACCAAACATGTGTTTTGAAGGTATTTCCATGCAGGTATTTTCCATAATAGCTTCATGTGTGTACACGCTTAAGAAGAGACCCAGGAAGATAGACCACAAATTGTTATTTGTGGTTATTTCTGGGTAGAAGGAGGATGATGACAGAGATAAATGTGGGAAATGTACTTATGTTTCACATAAAGACTGTAGTCATTTGTTTATTCCTTAAGCTGTAACCAAAGTGTGAGCAAACTATGACACCAGCCAAAAAGAGGGAGAGTGTGCTTCTGAGGACGGAGGTGGAGGCTGGGAGGTTTTACAGGGGGTTTGTGAATACCAGGCCCTCTTCCAGATCAACACCCCCTAATTATATATTGGTTGTTTGCTTCCAGTCCTCCCAAACTTATCTTTCTAGTTACACTGTCTTTTGTCTCCAGTAAATGGCATGTTCCTAATTACTGATATATGTTTTCTGTGGGGAGGATTAGCATGTGCTTTGGGTATCTGGCTGCAGTTCCTAGAACCAATAAGGAAGACTTCACCAATCTTTGTTGGAGGCCAGCATCCTGATTACCATGCCCTTTGCCTCCGTGCCTCTTCGTGGGATCCCTCTGGGAGGGTTTTGCCTGGCACCCTAATTCTAGTGGAATTTCACATCAAGGGCCGGGGTCTGGGTCTCTAGATAGGTGAGGGGGAGGAATGCCTTAACTGCTGCTTTCTTAGGAAGAAGCCGACGCTGTCTTGAATAGAAAGGTGATAAGAGTGGTGGCAGCCTCCAGATTGCAGGACCTCAGAATGTGTGTCTAGTGGCCCCTAGAAGAGCAGACCTGGAATCAGGAGACATGGGCTAGAAGTGATCTGCGTAGAGATCACTGATGAGGTTTTCACTTCAACTAAGAAATAGAAGAAATACTTTCCTGATGACATAAAGCTGAGAGATCTGTGAACAGGTTGCACATCATTATTGGTGGGTAGTACTAGATCCTATCTAAAGGATGGAGTTTTGTAAGCAAAATGTACTTGCCCTCCAAAAACCAATTGCACGGGCACAAGGAAGGTGTGTTTGCGTGTGGCAGGTGTGGAGGAGGCTGGGGATTCCGGAGGATGATGGGGCAGGTTCATCTGTGGGGCGAGGGACTCAGCTGCAGGCGGTGTTCACAAAGGCAGAGGATGTGGGATGAGCTGCAGAGGAAGCCCCTGGACTCCTGCAGTCCTCAAGGGGGCAGATCACTTTCTCAGAAGTGGTTGGAAGGAGAAATTTCCAAGGAGTCCTATTCAAAGACTAGACAACCAGAGCTGTCTAGGGATAAAACGGGCTTCCTTGGAGCACAGTGAGCTCCCTGTTGCTGGATGTGTGCAAGCAAATCTCAAAACAGGGAGGTGAGCCCCACGGGGCAGGAGCTGTGTGTTGTTCTCGCCTCCATTCCCAGCAGTGGCACGAGGCAGGACTCTGACAGGTGCTCCGTAATGGTTGCCCAATCAATGAATCAATGAATATTATTAATCTGGAGAAGTATTAGACACCCTGGAGTGTTCCTTCCAGGCCTGATGTCTGCAGCACCATGAAAACCCCACTTGAGGGAAGAGGCCTGAGTGAGGGAAGAGGCCTGAGTAAGGTGCCTGCTCCAACACCTTACTACACACTCCGTGGGTTAAAGGCACATGCGTGTTCTCTCACGGTGCTGGAGGCCGCAAGTCTGAAATCAGTTTCACTGGGCTGAAGTTACGGTGCTGGCAGGGCTGGTTCCCTCTGGAGGCTTCTAGGGGAGAATCTGCTTTCTTGCCTCTTTTGGCTTCAAGAGGCCACTGTGTTCGTCAGCTTCTGCCCCTTCCTCCGTCTCCACAGGACATTGCTCCAATCTCTGCACTCTTCAACACATTGATTCTCTTTTTCTGTGCCATAGCTGCCACTCCTCATTCTTAGAAGGACACTGGTGATTACATTTGTGCCTACGTAAATAATCTAGGATAATCTCTTCATTTTAACATCCTTAACCACATCCACAAAGTCCCCCTTTACAAAGGAACATTCCCATTCTGGGGATGAGGACGTGAGCATCTTTTCCTTGAGGAGCGGATGGGACGTTATTTAGCTTAACCCTAGGCAGAAGAGAATAAGATTGGAAATGGGTTATTGAAGGCACCTCCATGTCTAGGGAAAAAGGTGGAGCTAGAAAAGGAAGAAGCCACAGCATTGAGAGGCTCCATGACCACATGGGGACCAGCCATCCAGGGAGGAGAGTTGGAAGAAGAGGGGGTGACCAGCATGGAGACAGATCGGGGCGTGGCTGCCTCTTCCAGTGCAGTATCCTCAGTGCTGAAGATGGTGCCTGGCATACAGTAGGTGCTCAATAAGTGTTGTTGAGTGAATGAATGAATGAATGAATGAACAGTAATGAGGATGTTGCCACCTGCTGTAGAGTCTATGTTAGTAGTGCTCTGTCAGCAGCTTCCCAATGCTGGGCTTTCTAAATCCCAGTGGGAAGCTGAGATATGGGGAGTGTGTGACTGTGAGACAGAGGAGAACTGGACCTGAACAAGACTGGCTCCTCCAGCTGCTCTGTTTCAGAGGCTTGGGGGCTGCCCTTAGAGTATGAGCTTGTGGGAAGTTGCACTGGACCCACAGAGCAGGTGAAGGAGCGCCAACTGGAATTCTGAGGTGGATTTGCCATGCACAAGAAGTGAGAACACTGTGAGGTTTCACGCCTGTGGGTTTTGTCCCACTTTCCGAAGGAGATGATGTTGAGACTCAGAAAGCACTGAGCATTGATTTCTATAAGCCAAGGAAATAGATTCGACTCTAACAAGGTAACTCTTCATTATTCAGAAAACTTTTCCCCTCTTCCAATCTTTCCTTCTTTGGGGACCACCTCCACGTTTCTGCCTTCAGCTGTAACCCAATCACTGCAACTGATTAAAGGGCAGATGTGGAAACTGACATGATGAGCTCTGTTCTTAACTGTCTCCCTTGCTTGCTGCATCCAGCAGGTAGGGATGGCTTTCCTTTGCTGTTCGTTCACCAGAGCTGCTGGAGCCCTTCACATTTTATTATGTTTGTTTGCAGAATAAACGTGGAATGAAATGTACAGCATTCCCTGAAGCTGTTACCGCCCTAGACAGGGATGAATGGCGACACTGTCTCCCTGCAGAAGGCTCCAAGGCTTAACCCTTGCACAGACCGGTGCACAGACCAGTGGATGCTGCTAAACCCAAGGCTTAACCCTTGCACAGACCAGTGGATGCTGCTAAACCCAGAGCTTCTTGAATCCCCCTTCCTGATGGGTCCCGTGTACATGGCAGCCTCCTGTCAAGGGCTTTGATGCTGGATTTCTTAGAATTCAGAGAAATTTGTTTTGCAGAGTTTGTAAGTTAGCACAAAATGAATTCTCTGTAAGGCTCTATGTTTACTCTTAGTAGAGGAGACCCCAGGTTGTAGGTTGGCTCAATCAAGCAGTCATTCACTTATCCAACACCAAGGAGAGCCTAGCGCGTGCCAGGCACTATGAATGCAAAGAGGAAAAGGGCTCAGCCACTGTTGGCTTCTCAGGAAATTCAGGCTGGTGAGTTGGTGGAGTGACAAGTGTGCAAACAGCGTCTGAGGCTTTGCACGGGAGATGAGGTCCTCATGAGACATTCCCACTGCACAGAGGGTGGGGTGGCCCATGACTTGGGACAGTGCAGAAAGCCTCCCAGAAGAGGGGCATTTGGTGGGATCTTGAAGGAGGAAAAACAGTTTTCTGGGTAAAAAAATAAGGGACAGTTTGAGTGTTGGGCCCTGTGGGTGAGAGAGAGCTGCACCCAACCCACCTGAAAAATCTGTTCCTGTGTCAATGCAGGGAACACAGTGTGGGGGCAGAGAGACATGGTGGGAGACAGCTGGGGCGGAGGGTGAAGGGCCAGCAACAGGCTGACAGCAAAGAAATGGAAATAAAAGAGTAGCACGGCTGATGGTGGACAGTGGAGGTGAAGCAGGGGGATGGGAACCTGGAGGCTGGGGGCAGGGGGAGCATGTCCTGGAGAGTACCAGGGTCATAGCCACATCATAGCTCAGCAGAAGGGTAGCCTTGTCAGCTGCTTATTTGGAAGGTGGGAAGGGTAGAAAGAGGTGGCTTTCTAGAGGCTATAGGCTACCTCTGCGATTTCATTCAGACAGGTGACAGGTCTGTCATGGTCTTAGGGACACTGGGAGAGGAGCAGAGTTTAGGGGAAGAATCAGGGAGTTGATGTAGGATCCAAGAAATGGGCCAAGCAGGGAAAATCCAAGAGGGTAGGAGAGAACCAGAGACAGGGGATCTGTCGAGAGGAAGGGAAATTCATGGAGCCGAGGGAGCCGTGAGAGCAGCCTAGCGCTGCGGGTGCATCCAGCGCTCCGGTGCTCAGCACAGCCATGAGCCGGGTCAGGGAAGTGGGGGACACTGAGGACTGGGTGGTGGCCAGCAGCAAATGGGAGATGACCAAGTGGGGACACGGGGAGCATGTGTCTCTTTCAAAAGAAGAGAGAGGGGGACCAGAGCTCTGAACGGTACAGTTGAGGGCAGAGTTGCTCCGAGACGTGCGACTTGGCCTGTTTGGAAAATGGTGCCCCTGCCTGTTCTGCAGGGAGCTAAAGCTGCACAGCCCCGTCTCACCTTTGTCTTCACCCCTAGAGCTCCTTCTTCCCTCACCCTCACCTCTTGCCTTCCTCCCACCTTCCTTCTATCCAACCTGTGGGGCCAGTTGAAGTGGGTGTCTGTCTTTGATCCTCTCTCTTCTGCTCTAACCCAATTCTGTTGGTTTTGTGTAGCCCTATCTGCCTTCCCACTGCAGTTTTTGATTGTGTGACCATCTTGTTTCTTAGGGAGGAGGGCTGGTGCGTCCCTTGTCTTCTTGTCACTATCCCACTGAGGCCTGGACACAGGAGAGGCACAAAGAGAAGGGACTTGCCTCTCCAGGTGGGAGGAGTCCACAAGGGTCATACATCCCCCAGGATTTGGCTGATGCCTGTACCCTGCCCGTCATGGCATTGGCAGTCCCCTGGTGTGGGTCATGTGCTCCAGCGATGGGGAGGTTACCCCTCCGTAGCACTATTTTTATCTCCATAATCACAGTGACAGATACTAACACACCACAGGACTCGTGGCAGGGGGTTCACAAGTGAGGTCTCACTCCCCATGCGACTGTGGGCGGCTGGCTCCACTGCTCCCTCCACAGATCTGCAAGTGGTGCTCGGAGTGGGCTAGTGGCATTGTGCAAGAGCACAAGGTACAGAAACAGAAGAGCTGGCTGGGAACCCAAACCCAAGACACGTGCTTTTCCCACCGTGTCGTGCAGCCTCATGAGATCGCCATACGTGGTACTTCGTAGGTGTGGAAGGCACCTGCAAGGCATTAAGCTACGCAGTTGGGTGGCAGAACAGGTCCTGGTTGGATGAGCTGCCGGCAGCACTCTGGTGAGAGGCTTTGAGGAGGACGGATGGGTTAGTAAGGTGTGTGTGGTGCCCGGTGGGTTCAGAGGCAGAGACTGGGTTTAAGCCTGGTACTTTCTGAGACCCACCCAACAACACGGACGGGCTTCCAGTCGGGTGACTCACGGTTGGTCTAGAAGGGCACGTGTCTTGTAGGGACTCCCCACGGAAGGTGCTGGGGTGCTGGGGGTGGGAGGCCTGGGAGGCGGTGGAGGTGTCGGGGGTGGAAAGGCACCCTGGGGCCTCCTGGAAGGAGGACGGGGCCTGCCTGCCTGGAGGAGGTGAAGTCTCCCCCACCCACCCCATGAACCCTGCTTCCTGCTTATCTTACTTTATAAACTAAGAACAGAAACAATAAAAACAAGCAGACAACAATACTTCAAACAATGAAGGGAAAACTGTGAGGCAGAGTGAACCCTAGGAAAAAGTAATTTAAAGCAATGAAGTCTTCAATAACATGAAGATGATCTAAAAGCAACGCTGGGCCGTTGGGGCCCAGAAGCTTCCTGGGCTCCCCATGGGTCCTCCAGGCTGCCAGGGTGCACAGCCGCCCTTGCGGCTGTGTGCTCAGCCCTTGGCCTCAGCTCCTTATGGCGCCTCTCTCCCTGGGGACCCACCCCACAGCTGGGAGGCAGTATTCGTGACCACAGTGAAGCTGCTGGTCCGAGACTGCCCCCGATGGGATGCCACGCCGGCGTCTTTGGGTTGAAGCTCCTGGGAGGAACACAGAGTCAGTGCCCTTGGACCTGCCTGCTCAGTCCTCTGATCAGGGTCACTGGATGCCAATGTGATGACCCGTGGGTGAAATTTGCAAATGACAGAAGTCTGTCAAGACATTGAATTTGCTGGAAACAATTCCAGAGGCAAAGAGACCTCCCTGGGCTGGATCCGGCTGCAAACCCCACGTGCTGAAATGTGGCTGTGACGGAGCTGCTTCTGCACGCAAGTGTGAGCCCCAGATACCTCTCCTGTCCCGCTGCGTGAGGAACGCCAGCCCCACTGGGGGTCATTTTTCTATGACCTCATGGAACTAGCAGAAAGTTCCAAGTTTCATGGAACATGCAAAAATACATGATGCATATTCCTTTAGGAATTTCTGCCAGGAAAAGTTGATCTTGACTACCTGCCCAGTAGGCATCCTTTTACCTGCCAGGGGAAAGCTGTCATGCTTCCCTCCACGCGCTATTTTCGAGGAAGCCTGCACTAAAGCTTACTTGGATGCAATAACCAGCTTATTTCAAGAAACTGGAGGACCTCACTCTGCCAGGTCTGTTCTTTCATATACTTGCGGCTTCTCCATTTTGCCTTATTGTGTGCTGTTTACATGTAAGTTTCTTATAAGATATTCAAATGTCTGTGTAGTTAAGCAATGAGTGTCATTTTATTTTATTTATTTACTTATTAATATTTTGAGACAAGGTCTTACTCTGCCACCCATGCTGGTGTGCAGTGGCATGATCTTGGCTCACTGCAGCCTTGACCTCCTGCGCTTAGGGGATCCTCCCACCTCAGCCTCCTGAGTAGCTAGGACTACAGATGTGCACCACCATACCCAGGTAATTTTAGTACTTTTTGTAGAGATGAAGGTCTTGCAATGTTGCCCAATCTGGTCTCAAACTCCAAGGCTCAAGCGATCTGCCCACCTTGGCCTCCCAAAGTGCTGGGATTACAAGTGTGAGCCACCACACCTGGCCAGTAGGGGTTATTTTAAATTCTGATTCTTAGGTACAGAAAAGCCCACTGGTAAAGAATGTTCAGGCAGCAAAGAGTTGCTTTAGCAACAGGTCAGCTGAAAATGCCCTGGAGGAGTCAGGCTGCTGTAAATAGAGTGAGACTGGACAAGGGCGTGGCTGTCTGAGGACCTGAGATGGAAATAACCAACCACGTCAAGGCTGTGGAAGATGCTCTGGTCACATCCCATCTAGAGCATGGCCCTGAGTCCTAGGCTGGGCTTCAAGAGGGGTGGGGGCAGGCTCTGTGTGTTCAGTGTTCAAGCTGATGGGCTGTGTTGGTCAGAGAATGAAAAGGACTGACCCACGGTGGGTAATGTTTGGAGGATGTGGCTGTGGATTAGACTAATTCTGTCTGCTTCTGGCCCAGTGAGGAGAAGCCGGCACAGTATAAAGCCTCCCCGGGCCTTCTGCGCGTAGTGGGAAGTAATGGTGATGAGGTCCCCGTCAAGGAAGGCATTCAGGAGGAGGCATTTGACCATTTTCCTACGATGGAGTAGAGGGGTTTTGTGCATGAGATAGGGTTGAGCTTCTGAACCTGAGAGTCAATTATCCACCTCCTATTGACAGGTTGACATGGGAGATCTCAGCAGATCTCCTGAAAAGGAGGGGAATGGATGCTGCCACCGTGAGAAACTTGAGCAGACGGCCCTGGGAGCCCGGGGTTCTCTCTGCTTCACCCTTGCAACCCTTGCTGTGCCGCCTGTCCCATCCGTCTCCCTGAAAGTCAGCAGGATGCTGTTGCTGTTCCTGGTGTCATATGCAGGAGTCCAGTGGACAATTCAGAAGGACTGTCCCTTCCACGGGAAAGGAGCCTTTTCTGTGGCCCCCCCCAGGCCCTGGTCCCACAATCGATGACGATGCCAGGTCCGGCCCATGGGCAGGGACGAGGCCAGTGCACACTGGGGGCCTGTCAGCAAAGAAGGGAGGTGGGCATACGGCGACATGACAGAGCCAGCCCCAGTGACGGGCGGAGGACCCTGTTCCCTCCTGTGTGTGGGGACAGTGGCGCCCAGGGGCAGGTGTTGTACAGGCCTCCCAGGAGGCTTCATGAGATGTGTTCAGCAGAGTCGTGTGGTCATCAGGGTGGTGGCAGGATCAATATGGTGGTGATCATTGTTATCGGCCCTCCCTGCCTGCTCCCTTTCCCTGTGTCTCTCCTCCTTCCCCCTCTCCCTCTGTTTCAGACCCTGGAGTGAGACGGGCACTTGGAAGCTTCATCCAACTTCTGCTTCCTCCTGCTCAGACCTCCTTAGAGGCCAGGGTGTCTTCCACGGAGGCTCCTGGGCTCTCTTGGGGCTCCCTCTCTGGAGACTAGGGGGCTGCTGGGTGGGACAGTGTTGAGGGTAGGGCTGGGGTGTGGGAGTGTCCCTGGTGCCAGCTTCCAGTGGTTCACACCTTTGTGAGCCTGGCTTGGACTTGAAAAACACTGAGGATATTCTATTAGTTTCCTCAGACTGCCATGAAACATGAACACCAACTGGGTGACTGGAACAAGCGCTAACTTATTCGCGTATAGTTCTGAAGCCCAGAGCCCAAAACCAAGGGCCACAGCCCCTCTGGAGGATCCAGAGAAAAACCCCTCCTTGCCCCTTCCAGCTTGCGAGGTTGCAGGCATTCCTTGTTTTGTGGCCACATTGTTCCAGTCTCTCCCTCATCACGTGGTCTTCTCTCTCTGTCACCTCCTTTTCTCTTATAGGGACATTTTTCACTGGGTTTGGTTCTCACCCAGTTAATCCAGGATGATCTAATCTGAAGATTCTTAGCTTGAGAGCATCCGCAAGGACTCTTCTGCCCAATAAGGTCACAGTCAGGGGTTGGAGGATGTGAACACATCTTTGGGGGCCACCACCGTTCAACCCACCACACTCAACCTAAACCAGAGGTTCCAGGGGTTTTCACCAGGAGCCGCGGCCTGCTCAGCTGAGAGGCAGCCCCTCCTGCTCTCTCTGGAGTCCGTCCTGCTGGGATCCCGGGACTCGCCCCCACTCTGCGCAGTTGTGGTGGCGCAGGACCTAAGAAGGGAAAGTTGCTGTGCTTAGACCGGGAGCAGGTGCGAGATGCGGAGCAGGCTGCCTGGCAACACTGCTATCAAAGCTCTTACACATTTTCCTACCTCCTAACGCAGTAGGACTTTCCCAAAGCATCCTGGGCAGGAGAGTAATTGTTTCTTTGAAAGTGTGGGCCTGATCTCCTGAGCTCAGAAGACAGGCAGCCTGCTGTCTCCACGGGGCCCTGGACCATGGGTTGAACCTGCAGCTTCGACCCTGAGCTCCCTGTTCTGACCTGCAGCCTGCAGGGTTAGGAGGCAAGGGCTTTAACATTCCTCCCAGCTGCTACAGGCTGTGTGTCTTGACTCTGTCCAGGGTACAGCTTTGGCTGTTGCTAGGGTCAGTCAGGGTGACAAGAAACCCTTAGTGGTGCTTAGTGGCCTTGGTGGAAACGAGCCTGTCTGTGCAAAGCCAGAAGCAGAGACTGTCTGACTCTCACTGGGAAGGAGCTCACCAGATGTCTTTTTATTGCTGTGCATGATGTCCCTCTCATGTCTCAGTGATCCAGCAAGACCCTGGGTGCACCCAGGACAGAGCCTGCAATAGGTCTGTCAGGCTGGACCGTGTCCTTGTCACTCCATGCATCCCTTCTCGGTGCAAACGCTGTGATTCCATTTTTGTTCCCGGAGCACAGTTGTGCCTGGCCCAGGGTCACTATTCAAGCCCTTGCCACAGCGGCCCATTGTTTTGGGGGTTTCTGTCTTTCTTTTCTTTTATGCTTTCTGTTTTCCTTGAGATAAATTTGCCTTTATTACTATAAATTATGCCTTAACCACCATTTTATATCTTTTTTTTTTTTGCTAAGTGTGGTAGGTAATACTCAGGAAAAGACTTTGGTTTTCTTTAGATTTGACCAGGAGGTTTGAAGGCATAGACAGGCTTGAGGACTGAGCTTCAAGGTCTCATTTTCTTGCTTTCATTTTTCTATTCAGATTTGTCTTCTCTTTTGATTTTCTCTGACTGCAGGGCACATGTGCAAATGCATTGAACTTGCTGTCCTCCAACTCCGAACAGTTTTAAAATTCACCTTTTATTTCTTACCCGCAGAAAAAGAAATGTTTGCTTCAACGTGTATTGTTACAATCATTTTGGAATTTGGGATACGTGGGAAAGGTAGAAGGTTAACGTTTCTTTTTTAATGGACTGTTTTCGCATGACTTACAGTCGAGATAAAACACGCACAAGCACATGGAAGAACGATAGCAACGGGGTTGCTTTTGGCAAGGATTTAAACAACATGCATTGTCAGCCTCATCGTATCTTTAAAAAATTAGAGGATAATGAGCATCCACTCTGTGCCAGACCCTGCACTTGGCTCTTGAAATACATTATCTTATTTAATCCTTGCAGCCTCGTGAAGTGGATGCTTGTGTCTGCGTGTTCCAGAGCAGGCTCTGCAGCAGATCCACCTCCTGAAAGTCATATTCATGGCTCTGGCTATCTGGCTCCAGGGCTTACTCAGTCTTTCCATGACGCTTAACTCCAGCCACTGCCACTCCCTACTTTCTCCACCCCTCGGTGAGGATGAAGGGTGCAGGCGCAGGGCCTGCCTGGGCCAGGGGGGCCCTGGGCGCATGGGCTGCAGACCCTGTGTACCAGTCCTGCTTGCAGGAGTTTGCAGTGCAGCCGGGAAGTGGACAGGACTTGAGGACTTATAAATGAGGAGGATGGCCGCACCTTGGGACATAACTCCCAAGTGGTGATAGAGAATTGGAAGGGTCCAATTCACTCAGGTGGGCAGGGCAGCCCACCTGCAGGAGGAAATATTGAGGAGGGGACTGGAAGGTTTGGAAGGAGCTGGGCGTATGAAGAGCACGCAGGGGAGGGCAGACTAAGCATAGGCAGTGTGCGTGAGTGGGGAAAGGGGTCCCTCCGGTCTCGCTGGCCTGTGGTGAGAGGAGATTGGGGATGCCATGAAGGCTGAGACAGAGGCAGAGCCAGTTCAAGCAGGGCCCTTCCAATCAGGGCATTTCATTCCAAGCCAAGGCCAGGGATAAGCACTGGGGAGACATGTGCTGTTAAAATAGGCCATCGTGCCTGCCAGGTGGGGACAGGCAGAGGGACCAGGCGAAGAGGGGCAGCTGCCTTCTTGATTTCCATCACATGGCTAGTAAGAGTGATCTCCTGACTGCAGACTGCTGGAGCAATGCAGAGACCTACCCCTGCTACAAACCACAGGTTCACACTCACAGCAAGGTCCCTCCCATCCTTTGCTTGTTTGCTTGGAGGGACTGGGGTAGCACCATCACGCATTTTCTAGATGGTCCCTCCATTTGGGTTCGTCTGTGGTTGTTGTCGTGGTTAGACTGGGGTTGTGGGTTTTTGGAGAGACCCCGCAGAGGGGACATGCCCCTCTTGTCACATCCTGCCAAGGGTATAGGCTGTTAGTGAGACGTGTTCCTGAGGAGGGAGAGGGAGTCTGGGCTCCACACACCTGTGCTAAGGGTCTCCTGTGTGCTGAGCAGAGTAGAAGCTCTGAGGATTTGGAAGAGGATGAGACAGGCCTCATGGAGCTCACAGCCATGGTGTAGAAAGGATAGAACATCCACAGGGCAGCTACACATAAGTCACGTGAGCTGTGCAGGGCAGGAGTTCAGAGGGGCGTACATTAGCTGGCCTTGTCGGGGCAAGGACTATTCAGAGACGATGCCCGAGTGAGGTTTCAAAGAATGAATAGGAGCTGGTCAGGCAGGTAGTGGGGAGGGTAGTGAAGGCAGAAGGAGGAAGAGATGAAGATGAGCGAAGGTGGGCTGGGAACAGTGGTGGCTTTGCAGTCCTGGGATACAGGGTGGATACGACCAGGGAGAGCTGCTACAGAGGGAGGACTTGTGGGTCATTCCTAGGGCCCTGGTCTTCCTTCTGTAGGCTTAGAGGCTGCCCAATGTTCCGGTGGTCATGAAGCTGCTTGATGCAACGTGGAGGGTGGGCTTGATGGGGACGTGGGTGGGGAGAGAGTAGACTGGGAGCCAGGTAGGAGCTTTTATCAAAGTCTCCCCAAGAGAGGTGGAGGAGGGTCTGCGGAAGGAGGTGGCTGCTGGGGGCAAAGGAGTGGACAAGCTGAGAAATTCAGAGGGGAGGACAGAGGGGGCTTGAGGTCTGAGTGGAGACTCGGGGCAAGCCTGAGACCCAGGGGAGGTGACACTGTCACTGCTTTGGGGTGCATGGATGGTGGGGGCAATATCCTGGCCAGGAACTATAGCCAGGAGAGCAGGTTTCCAGGAGAGAGGAGGCAGCAGGCACCAGCTCTTCTGGGAGAGAGGAGGCAGCGGGGACCAGCTTGATGTGGACAGTTGAGGGAATTGGATGTGTGTGTCTGGAGCTGGGGTGGAGACCAGGGCCAGAAGTCACTGGTCTGTACTGGGTGGGGAGCAGGGGGAGAAGGTGAGAGATGTGGAAAGAGGGCCCTACAGTATAAGCATCATAGAAAGTCAAGACTAGGACCCCAGGAAACATGAACAAAGGAACAATTGACCAGGTCCACACATACGCACCCACATCAACAGTATTTGAGTACGCTGGATAAATTTCATTACCATGCCTTTAACACTCTGGAACCTTCATTGAATGGGTTTAGAGGCTACCCACTCTAACTCCACACCCACGCTAAGATCTGAATCAATACATTCGATGACCTATGCCTGGTTCGGGAAGAAATCAAAGTCTTCGGTTGACGTTGACTAGAGTTGGGAGGAAATGTGGCAGCTCTCTTAATGGAGAGCCCCTTTATTCTGGTGTAAGGGGTGAGCCGGAGGCAGGAGCACCACCTTATAATAGCAGCCCCCGACTAAAGTGCAGGGCGACTTCGGGCTGGCCTCCGAATTTCTCTGGCCGATGTCGTCAGCTCTGAGGTCGGGGCTGGCGGGGCGGCAGCCGAGCGCTCTTTGTACTCCATAAATCGCTTTTCTTCTTTGTTTTCCCATCATTCTCTTTCTAGCTCTAAAACACAGGTGAAGGATTAATAATGTGGCAGGTTAATTAACTTTCCATATTTTCTTTTCTCTCCCACTTCCCTGTTCCTCTAAGCAAGTGACAGGTATATGTGATTCATCTGTCCTGCTATTGTCACATTTTCTACTGTAATTCCCTCAGTCTTGGACCAGTGGTCTGGAGACCTCGCTATCTCTTCCTGGATTTCTGTAATTTTTGCAGAGGCTGGTTCCTGCGCCTTCCCTCCGAGCATCAGGCTCAACTCACCAGAGGCAGCGGAGTGAAGCCCCGGGCGTCGGTGACAGCTGATATGTTCCACACGAGCTGTGGAATGATCTGCATTAAATGAGGATTTATGATCAATCCTCATAAATTAAGGCTGCCTCAGAAGCCCAAGGTGAGGTCCACGCTAGTGAGCCTTTGTTAATTAGCATGGGGAAGCATCCTCACTTAGTCCAGGAAAGCCATGAATGTTTGTTACAAGTGCATCTTTCTATTTCATGGTGGTTGTGACTGGCGTTGATGCCACAGACCCTGACTGGGTGGCGGCTGCTTGCTGTGGGTCACCCTATGGGTGGGGGCCTGTGTTCCCTGGATAGACAGAGTCTACTCAAGGGCCCTGCCTCTTTCAGGGTCAAAAACCAATGCCGTCTCTGGGTACTCTGTGCTCTGCGCCTTGCGAGGTGCGTACCCATCAGTTATTAAACTTTTCCTCCTGTAAAGTGGGGATAAGGCTTCCTCTGGAGTGGCCTGAATAGCATCCCCTGCCTAACGTATGTCTACATCCTAACCCCTCGTAACTGTGACTGTGGCCTTATTTGGAAATAGGGTCTTTGCAGATGTAATGAAGGCTCTTAACATGGTATTGTCCTGGATTAGGGGAGGCCTAAACCCAATGACGGGTGTCATTACAAGCAGAGGAGAGGACAAAGAGAGACACAGAGAAGGGGACCGTGTGCAGAGTTTGGAGGGATGCAGCCCCAGGTCAAGGGATGCAGAGGTTGCAGGAGCCGCTGGGGCTGGGAAGATGCAGGAAGGGTCTTGCCCTAGACCCCTGGGATGGAGCGGAGGCCCTGTCATCCTTCATTTCTTACTTTTGCACTCCTGAAAGATGAGAGAGCAAATCCTTGCTTTTTAAACCTGCCTGGTTTGCAGCACATTGGTAGAGTAGCCACAGGAAGCCGGTGCACCCTCCTCTGGCATATCGGGACGGTGTGAAGTGGGTGAGAGCACGTGTCTGACACAGACTGATGCAGAGCCAACCCGTGGCACCTGCTGGGCCCCACCGGCTGTTATCCTGCCTTATCCACCTGCCCTCCCCACTCCCGAAGAAGGGCTCTGCCCTCTGCCTGGGGCTACATGGACAGGCCCCAAGAAGCAGGGCTGAGGGCCTTTCTGGCCTTTGCCCATGGGCCTTGCACTCTCCGTGACAAGGTGACACAGGTATCAGGCCCTGGAGCCAGGAGGAAAAACATTATTCTAATTCCTGATTATTTGATCATTTTATTATAATACACTTTGGAGGTGTGGTAAGCCATGTCAACTGTTTCGTGGGGTGAACTGGGGTGTGTGTAAACTCATAGGGTAGTTAATTCCCTATGAGGCCAGCAGGTGGTTAAAATACCACCCCTCCTCATGGACGTGTTGGCGTCAGCTTTTGTTGTGGTTCTGTGATGGGGTGAATTGGACGGGCCCCAAGGAAGGCCAGAGGGTCATGGTTACGGCCAGAAAGGCCTTTCTTGGGGTTCTTACCACAGTAGGGCTTAGGGGTTCCCATCCCAGGCTGGACAAATGTGGAGTTTTAAAACTGGACTCCTGAATCCCACCAGAACAACTCAGTCTTCTGGGAAGTGCCTTGTAAATGCTTTCCGGGGACTTCAAGAGCTCCTGGGGTAGCTGAAGTGAAGTTGGCTATGAGATCAGGTCTCAGGGGAGAGTCCTCCAGTGCTGGGAGCTGTGAGCAAGGGAGGTCACTGCCCCACACAGAGACGGTCATCTACTGCTCTGCTCCACAAGATCCCTGTTCAGCGGGGACCGCGGTCAGGGAGCGAGGGGGCTTCCCACTTTGCAGGGCAGCAGCGACACTGATCGGACATGAAAGCAGAGGGAGAGCTGTTGTGGGACACTCAGTCATTCCTGAGTCCACGTTCATTCCCGAGTCCACCAGGCAGGCCGGAAGCCTCCCTTTTGAAACAGTTTTCGATTGATTTGAAGCTTATAGAAACCTATGAATAAAGAATGAAGTGAAGTGGGTGTCTGAGCAGTTTCAGACAGAAATCTCACCAAGGTTTTCAAATTGTAATAAGTCTTAAAAACAGAATGGTTGATTTCAGCTCAGACGGAGGTGGCGTGGGGTCAGCAGAGTCCAGAAGAATCTGAATCTAGACCAGAATGGAGCAGTCCATGCCTACCAATGGCGGCTTAGTGAGGAGCGGCCAGAAGGCTATAGGCTGTGTGGTGTGTGTGTGTGTGTATGTGTGTGTCTCGCTGTGTGTGTGTGTGTGAGCATCTGTGTGTGCGCACGTGCATGTGTGGGTGTGAGATATCACGCAGTCACATAACAGTTCTCATTCTCATCCTCATGAGATTTGTCTTCCTCAACAAATCCTGTTGTCAACCCCAGAAAATCCTGCACTTTCAAAAGGCCTCCAGAAAGTACTTTCCATAAGGGGTTTGGAGAAGACTCTTGGGCCATGCGGAACGCTGCTTTGAGAGGCTTCTTGGGTGCCATGAGTCACTTGGCACAGCTGCTGTCTACTCTGTAGCCTCCTCCGTGCCCTGAATCAGAAGCACACACTTGGCCCAGAAATACTTCTTCTCCATGGAGTGAGCAGAATGTAGGGGGCTATGTTAGGAGAGCTGTGTTTCATCCCCAGACTCGGGCCAAACGCCTGACAGATCGTGGAGCCTGTGTGGGCCTCATCCTTCTCGTTCAGAAAGTGCGAGGGCTGCTCTTGCCCTAGGGGAACTCGTGGTGTATTTTGGGAGTGCCTGAGGTGAGCTGGTCTTAACCTGGAACAGAATTAATCTCAGAGGAGCCCTTATCCTTAGCGCATCTAAAACACCTCCCGGGCATGTTTCTCTCTGACCACGTCCTTTCGTTGGAACTCTTCCTGCCTGGTTTTCTCATCTCTTCTCCTTCTCCTGCTACCTGCCATCTCTCAGACTCTTATGAGTTATCTTTTTCCCATCCCTGGCAGCTTCTATCCTTAGTTCTCTTCCCTTCCCATCTTCCCCCTGCCCCCACCCTCCTGGGCATCTCAGCTCTGCCCCAGCCTCCGTGTCTGGAACAAGCTGGGCATCCCACTGTTTCCATCTGCGCTGGCCCCATCCCACGGCACCAGGTCCACGATGTACCACGAGCAGGATGTCTCCGCTGACAAGACCCCGAGTCACGTCAAACCCACCTCATTTCAAATGCAACTCCTGTCGTGCCACCAGAGCCCTGAGAGTGACTTGAACTGAATCGTCTTCCTCTCCACCTCTTTTCCTCCTCCCCAGATCTGGCATCTGAATCACCTCCAGTCTGAGAGTAGCTGCTCTCAGACACAGACCAGCCTTTTCTCTTTTTTCCCTCCACAAAGCCTTTGGCTGGATCCCCTCTCATCACGGCATCTGAGGCCTTCTTGGCCCACCTTTTCTGGCCTCTTCCTGCATTCTGGGCTTTCACTCCACTAGCTCTGAACATTCAGTTGTCCCTGACCCCAGTTCTCTAATGTATCCTTCTGCCCGGCTCCACCTGGTTTCTTGGTGAACTTGTAATCACCCTTAAAGACCCTATTCAGGCCAGGCATGGTGGCTTGCACCTGTGACCCCAGAGACTCGGGAGGCTACAGAGGGAGAATTTCTTGAGGCCAGGAGTTCAAGACCAACCTGAGCAATGTAGTGAGGCCCTGTCTCTACAAAAAATAATTTAAAAAAATAGCCAGGTGTGATGTGCATACCTGTAGTCCTAGCTACTCTGGAGGCTGGGTCAGGGGATCATGTAAGCCCAGGAGTTCAAGGCTGCAGTAAGCTATGATTGCACCACTGCACTCCAGCCTGGCAACAGGGTGGGAAGAAGAGGAGAGCTCATAAGAAACTGAGAAAAAGAGATGACGTGTAGAAGGGGAAGGAGAAGAGTTGAGGAAATCAGGCAGGGAGAGTTTCAAGGGTCAGAAGTGGTCAGAGAGAAACAGGCCAAGGATGTTTCAGATGTGAAAATAGGTCTCGAGACTCTGACTCTAAAAAAAGAAAACAGATGCTGTTCAAAGGCTACCTGCTTTGAGGTAGCCTAAAGCATGTCCCCTGCACTCTCAATTCATGCTGCTTCTGCAAAGCATATCCTACTGTGCCGGCATCATCTCTCTGCTCCGCTTGCCCCTCCTGAAGGCTGTAGGAGCACCCAGTGCGAGCACTACTCCTTGAGCCTCTGCCTATCCCTGGCCTTTCCCACCCTCTCACTCCAGACCCCAGGCAGGCCTGTGCAGCCCAGGCTGGAGATACCTATGCGCCCATCCACAGCAGGGCTTCAGCAGTGGGGATTACGGGGCAGGCAGGAGGACACCTGAAAGCTTCTCACAGGGTCCAATGCTGCCTTCCCCCTGCAGTGGGGACGCCCACTCCAGTTACTCTTGCAACGCCATTATACTTTCTCGTCTCTTCTTTATTGTTTCCTCTCTCTCCTTCTGAGTTCTAGGCAAAAGGGAAAAACGTCATGGACAGAGTTTGGAGGGGGAGGCGTGGGTCATTAGAACACAAGAAAGAGTGAGATAATTGTTGCTGTGTCTTCTTTTTCTGTTAACTTACCCATGTATGCCTAGTGTTCCATTATCGGAACACTATGCATGCAGGAGTTATTTGTATCCTACTGCTCAAGGTCATTGCCAAAGTCTGATTGCAAAAATTCAAAAAATTGCAACCTCAGGCATACATGGGTTAAAATCAAGACAGAATTCTCAGGCCATAAATTTCACCCTTTCAAAGTGTACAAGTGAGTCATTTTCCATATTTACAAAGTTGTGCAAATATCACCACTCTAATTGCAGGGTATTCTCATCACCCCAAGAAGAAACCCATTAGCAGTCACTCCTCACGTACTCTTCTCCCATCCTATCAGCTTCTGATCACAGCATTATAGGCATCTTTTTCGGGGGGTAGCGGGGGCTGAGGATAGCATAAAATTTAAAAAAATAGTTTACTTCTAGTAAGTGTTAAATTATACAAATAACCCTAGTATCACAGACCTGACTGCAACGTGCACATGCTTTTGTGCACAGTGGCGTCAGGTGGAAACCTACGTCCTATAAGTTGATGTTTGCAAAGTGTTTAGAACTGTGCCTGGCACATAGTAAGTGCCAGACTGTGTCTGCCAATGAGCTAACCAAATGGCAGCATTATCAGGAGAGGTGGGATTTCTGGACTGATTACAGACACACAGAATCCAAATTTTCTCTAAAAGGATCAAATGGAAAATCCTATCTGTTGAAGTGCGGCCAGCACCAGATTTGAAACACAAGGTTGTCCCTAAGAGGGGGACGATTCCTTGTTAAGTATTGGAAAGTATTCCTAGCCTCCCTCCAGGGAGAAGCCAGGGAATAGGACCAATTTCAAGAAAAATGCAGTCAAATGAAAGTAGAATTACAACATTGTGCAACAATAATTCCAATAAGTGGGTTCTTTCCATTCGTTATTAATTGTATTCCCATCGGATGCTTCAGAGTCAATGGCGTTTCTACTCCTATCAGCATCAATATTCATGAGAGCCTCTTGTCCCCTCTTCTGCAGTATGGAGGAGTTATAACAACATGGGTGTCTCCTACAGTGTTTTAAAATACAACTCTTAAAACTCTAACTTGGCTTTTGGAATTAACTTCTTTTTCTTTGAGACAGAGTTTCACTCTGTCGCTCAGGCTGGAGTGCGGTAGCGTGATCTCGGTTCACTGCAGCCTCCGCCTCCTGGATTCAAGTGATTCTCCTGTCTCAGCCTCCCGAGTAGGCAGGATTACAGTTGCGCACCACCACGCCCGGCTAATTTTTGAATTTTTAGTAGAGATGGGGTTTTCCATGTTGGCCAGGCTGGCCTTGAATCCCTGACCTCAGGTGATCCACCCATCTTGGCCTCCCAAAATGCTGGGATTACAAGCATGAGCCACTGCACCCGACCGTGGCCAGCAGGATGCAAGAAGACCTGGCTCCGAAGCCATGCTTAAGGACACTGTGCAATGGGGGACAAATCCGCAGGTGCTATTGGAACCCACAGACCCAGCTGGAGGTTCTGGGAGGAATTCCAACTGGAAGCAAACATGCTGCGTTCAGAGGCCAGAGTGATCTGGCAGAGGCCATGCAGGAAGGGAGTGTGTGTGCAACAGCAGGGCTCAGGCCCCAACTGGAATCAGGGCTGCAGGTGGGGAGACTGGAGGCAGCTTTCTGGAAATGATCTGGCAGGTAGGAGCAAGGTCCAGGTGGGAACTCTGAACACAGGGCAGAAGACAGTAAACAGCCTAGTACCACGGGACTCAGAAGTCAGGTCCACACAGGGCATGTGGTTTCCGGAAGTGAATAAAGGTGTGAACTGGCTACTGGAGGAGTTGGAGCCTGCACTAGCAGGAAAGGCACTGGGAGCAGTGCTGCCCTAGGGCCGAGTGGCCTGAGGAATGATGGGGCCTTCTCTGTAATGCAGGGGACAGCAGAACGGGGCTGCAGGAGAGTTCCCGTGGCTGTGGCTGTGAGGAGAGGAGAGTCGAGTCTGGGAAGGGCACCCAGCTGGTCTTTGCAGTGATGCGGTGTGAGTTCTCATGCCTGGTGGCCACTCTTCCCTGGATGTGCTCCCATTTGGTCTCTAAATGAGGGACACAGGACTGGATGCAGGGCTTCAGCAATGGGTAGGCAGATGAGAATTCATGTAATGCCCGGTTCAGGGTGTGGCTCTGGAATAAGGCAGGCCTGGGTTTGAATCTCGACTTTCCCCCTAACCAATATCATGGCAAATAGCATCTATGGTTACGACAAATGAAGCCCGTGAAAATCAGTTGATTGCGTTGGCTCGGTAGTCTGCGTGTCCTGGCCCCCACATCAGTGTTCCTTAATCGTTTTTATTTTTCAAGGCACAAACTCCTTTCAAAGCCTGATTAAAGCTTTGCATGCTCTCCCTGCAAAACCCCACTCATATGTTTTTCAAGGAATTTCAGAGGTTTTACGGACATCGGTGTTGAGAATCTCTACTCTTGCCTTGAGGACAGGACTGCTTTTGTGACTCCCATCTTATCTGTCATTGTGCCATGTACAGGTATAATCCTACACAAATGCTTTAAAATTAGAATTTGCAAAACTGGCATTGTGATATACAAGGTATCCTATGCATAGACAAAAACTAAAACCACCATAAAAGGCAAGTTGGGATAACGGGAAATTTAAGTTGGGCGGTAGAGAAGAAGAGATCGTTAAATTCATGTTTCTATTCTTAGTTGTGATCACAGCACTGCAGTCACCTAGGGTAAGGTCCTCGTTGTCAGGGTGGAACTGACAATCCTGTAGTTCCATGCCCCTGGGGTCTTACGGCTTTCTAGGTCCCCACTAGGAGTGGATCATTTCCCTGGCCGACTCCTGTGAGTGGTCAGTGAGAATCAATTTGCTCTATTCAATCTTCCCTTAACTTTGACCCTCAAATTCCTAAGCTCTAAGGAAGATTTTACCTCTTTCATAAGAAGTGGAGAGGCCGGGCGCGGTGGCTCAAGCCTGTAATCCCAGCACTTTGGGAAGCCAAGACGGGCAGATCACGAGGTCAGGAGATCTAGACCATCCTGGCTAACCCGGTGAAACCCCGTCTCTACTAAAAAATACAAAAAAACTAGCCAGGCGAGGTGGTGGGCACCTGTAGTCCCAGCTACTCGGGAGGCTGAGGCAGGAGAATGGCATAAACCCAGGAGGCGGAGCTTGCAGTGAGCTGAGATCCGGCCACTGCACTCCAGCCTGGGCAACAGAGCAAGACTCGGTCTCAAAAAAAAAAAAAAAAAAAAAAAAAGAAGTGGAGAGTTTCCCTAAGCCCTCCTGGCCAAGCTACAAATACTTTCTGAGCTGATGGGTTTCCAGCTCGTAAATGGCCTTTGCATTGGAGTCGGTCTTTCTTGCCATGTTTCCAAACCAAGCATCACTTCTTTACTTTCTTGATGGGAGTTGGATCGGGTGTACCAGCATCAGGCATTCTGAATTCTCAAATATCTTGGGACTGATTCTTCCCTAAAAGGCTGTGGGCATGTGAAAAAGGTAAACACTGGGGAAGTTAGGAGGCTGGGGTCTGAATGAACTTATTCTGTGACCTTGGACAAAACATTTGATTTCCGGGGGCCTCTGTGTCCTTGGAGGTTGCCTAAGGTCAGTGGACTCAACGCCTCTCAGTGAGTGGTAAACATGTCTGAGTCACTCGTGGAACATGACAACCACACAGAAATCCCAAACTCTCAAACATGTGTCCACTTCTACTCCTGGGAGCCCTTAATCAGCAGGCCTGGGGTGGGGCCTGGTCTAGGGTTTTTTTTTTAAAAGTCTGCATAATATTCTGATATACTCTTCTGTGGGGGAACCATGGAGCAAAATGACATCCAACACAGCTCCTGCCAGAGGAGGGGCTGTTAAGTGGCTTCCAAAACAAGCTGAGGTTCAGAAATACAACTCGGTGAGGCTGACTCAGTGTTGGGGCCATTCACATTCTTCCCGGATGAGGTCGCGTTAGGCAGTGCTCTTTTCTCCTTCACCCGTAGCTCCCAGATGTGGGGTGCCTCCCTCCAGCTGAGGGAGGGAGTGTTTCCACGCATGCTGGCTGGCCCTGTGCCTTCCGAGGGGTCGTTTGAACCTGAATGCTACAGTCAAGGCAAAGGAGTCCCTGGAATGACAGATGAGGTGGGTTTCAAAGAAGCCTGTTTTCAGCCTGGGAGGGGCCGCCTTCTGCAGTCTCTGAGTTTCCCTGGAGTGCTGAGTCATGAGGCTCTGGCTGCCAGATTTCACAACTGGTATCTGAGTTCCCTAGAATCACCCCTCTTCCAAGAAGAAGCCAAGACTTGACCTAGTCATGCTTTTTGTGTGTTAAACACTAAGCTGATTCTTCCCCCCCAAAATGAGAATTAACAGACTGGGAGTGTCACAGGCTGGTTTTCCTAGGAATTATATGGATTTTGGACCTTGTTTCTTCTAGGGTTCACACCTTAAAATACGGTAACCCAAGCAATGAATTGCCTCAGAACACATTCATGCAGTCCCTGGTTGTCCCCTGCCCAGCATCTCGAACAAACACTGAATACCTTCTTTCTGGGCCCTTCTTTCTGAGAAGCCCAAGTGAAGAGGCACTGATGCCTCAGTTGGGAGGGACTCCGTATTTGACTGGGTTGCATGTCCTGTAAACTGGCAGCAGTTCTCCTCATGTTACCATGGTCCCCTGGCCATCACTGTCTTCCATGGCCCCTGGAAAGGAGTATTTCTGGCCTCTTGATCTCCTGAATGACACCAGGCAACCCACCTGTGCACTCCAGGTACCATCTCTCCACGTCAGTCATGCTTCCAGACTCAGTCCTCCTGAACAGTTCACACTGCGGCCTATGAGAAAGCAGAGTAAAATGTTATTTTCAAACACTCACAAAGTATGTGTAGTGGATTGTGTGGTGGTCCCTCTGAAAAATATCTTCACATTCTAGTCCCCGGGACCTGTGAATATTACCATATTTGGAAAAAGAGTCTTTGCAGCTATAATTAAGCTAAAGATCACAAATGACAAGTGGTATGGTTTGAATGTGTCCCTCAAAAAGCATGTGCTGGAACACCTTCTGCCATGGGCTGATGCAGCAAGAAGGTCCTCACCAGATGCAGGCTCCTTGACCTTGGGCTTCCCAGCCTCCAGAACTTGAGAAATAAACTTCTTTTCTCTATCAATTACCCAGTCTGTGGTATTCTGCTATCGCAGATGAAAACTGACTAAGACAAGTGTCCTAATAAGAGGCAAATAGAGGGGAGACACAGAGGACAAGGCAATGTGACTGTGGAGGGTAGAGATGGAAGTGATGAGACCACAAGTCCAGGAATGCTTGGAGTTATCAGAGCTGGAGGGGTAAGGAAGGACTCTCCTGTAGTGCCTTTGCGGGGAGCACTGCCCTGCAGACACTTTGATTTCAGACTTCCAGCCTCCAAAAATGTGACACTTTCTGCTGTTTTAAGCCACCCAGTTTGTGGTCATCTATTATGGTAACCAAAATAAACTACCACAGCACACATGTGAGCACACACATACACACACCCACAGACAGACACACGTGAGGCAGCTGTGAGCACAGAGGACTCTTGGAGGAAAGCAGAGGACACCTTCAGAGTAGTTGACACTGCAGCGGCCGCTCTGATACCCCGACCCACATCCTCCCTTGATGCCCACATCATTTCCATCCAGGCGCTGCTTCTCGCCCAGAAGCCATCCACCATTCAGCTCGGTCTCCAGGTCACTGCCCCAGGAGGTACTGCTCTCAGTTCTGTGCCCCAACAGACCCACACTGCAGGAGGCTGTCAGTGGACCTTCCCAAGGCAATCCCCACCTCAGGCAGCTGAGCTCTGCTTCCCTGCCAGCCAGGGTTCTGGTGCCCCTCATCTGGCCCTCTGCTTGCTCGAGGGCCCGTCTTCATTGACATTCAGCTCTGCTAGGCTGTTCCATCTTGCCCCCATGACCACAGGCAGCTCCTGAGCCATTCAACTCTGCTCCTTCCAAAGCTGTGCGTGATTGCATTTTGTCATGGACCGCGCATCCCTGTTACAGGAGCCTTGGACAAAGATGTTTTACTTTTTTTTCTCCTGGAAACACACTCCAGGAATCCTTTCTTCATCATTTGGAATTTAAAGATGATTTGAGCCATTTTTAAATAGAGTCCTGAGGACTTTTTTTTTGAGACAGAGTCTCACACTCAGGCTGGTGTGCAGTGGCGCAGTCTCAGCTCTCTGCAACCTTTGCCTCCTGGGTTCAAGTGATTCTCCTACCTCAGCCTCCTGAATACCTGGGACTACAGGCACCTGCCACCACACCCAACTAACTTTTGTATTTTTAGTAGAGATAGGGTTTCACCATGTTGGCCAGGCTGGTCTTGAACTCCTGACCTCAAGTTACCCACCCGTCTCAGTCTCCTGAAGTGTGGGATTACAGGCGTGTGCCACCATATGGCCACTGAGGACTTTCTGTAAGCCTTTTTCATGCATGTGTGTCAACTTTGAGCCTGTTTATTTTGGGGAGTATGCTGAAGTCAGTTTTTCCTTTTTCACAGAAAGGTTTTCAGCACATCAATACTGTGAATTATCTATCATTAACATTGCTCTGAGGGTAAAAATTCTATATTCTGTGTAAATTTTCATAGTGATTATGAATATGTTTAAAATATAAATACACTTTCTAGAGATGCACCAATCATGCTTTGTGTCACTATTTTATCTCTTAACACATGGAGTTTGACATTCCCTGGAATGGTATTTTCTTTTAATTTAGCTTTGATAAGATAGAGAGTCCCATATAAAACAAATATGCCTAAGTAATATAAAGAGGTAAGCAGTTCATGACTTTGCGAGGGCCAGATAATGAGACTATCTCTTTTTTATCTTCGCATAAACTCTTACCATGACCTTGCGTGGAGAGGCGGACACTTTAGCTTTCACTTTCTCTCTGCTTCTTTGTAGGATTGTATGAAGTCTTGTTTCCAGCAGGATAAATCAGTTAGCCTCACTATGTGCCTCCTGTCTAAAAGGTAATGGGGATTCTTTTCATTCCAGCTGGAAATTTATCTTCTGATTTTCTGTGCACATTAAATACATTCCCTCCATCTCCTTTCCCATCCATCATGGTGGAACGTTGCAGAGATGGGATCTGATGGGGAAGGTCGGATGGAACACTTGTTGGACACACTGCTTTTGTCAAGTAATAACCAGAGAGAAAATAATTGAAAGAAGACAGATAACTCATTACTAATTATAGAGTAGGGCCATCGTGGCTTCAGATGTAGAGTTCAAGCTAAGAATATGTGGAAACCAAGTAATATTTTTAAAAGAGCATGTTTACGTGTTAGACATGGTTCGTATGTTCTGCTAGACTTCAGAATTGTAAGCCATCAAGGAGAGGCTACAAGAGACCCAAAATAATTTTACTTTGCATCATGGGTAGTTTCACTCTCAAAATAAAATCTTCCTAGTCATGATGTCATTGAATTACTAATTAAAGCAATAATATCACCATTTTGTAATACTCTAAAAATATTATTATTAGAAGGCTAAAGCTGGTGGGACTCACTGGATGACTTTGGGCTGACAGCAGGGTCTTGAGATAAACAGCCAGAGTTGGCATTTGAGGCCAATGGGCATCAAGTCATGGCAGTGAATCCTTGGGTGGCAGAGGTGGTGGTTGGGGACGGACTGATGTACACGCGTGGAAAAACACACACTGCCTCTCCTGTAGCCCCTTCCTGAGGCATGCCTAGCTCATGCCAGGACATTTTGATAATATTAGTGTTTTCTAATTTGTTTATTCCATTTTTCTCTCCAGCTTTCAGGAAACTCAGAGCTAAATTTAGTGTTCATGAGTTAGAATTATTTCACATCAATCAACTTCCTCTGATGAATAAGGTGGCCTCTCTTCTGCTTTGACTCTTAATCCCCTGTTACATTTTGGAAGTATGTGGGGACGCCAGGGCCCAGCTAGGCATCAGACTTTGTGTTCCAAAGAGGAGGGCTGGAGAGGAGCGAGGTTGGATGAAGAGCTTGGGGCAGCCTGGGCTGGTGGAGAAAGGTCAAGGTCCAGAAGAAGTAAGGAGTTCTGCAGGGAGCCTCCGCGAATCTCCCCAGGTGCCTGCAGCTCCTCTCACATGCCCTCCCGACCCCCCACAGTGTCCCTCCACCCACCCAACAGGATGACAAATGGAGACAGCCATCCTTCTCCCTGCAGAGGGGCCGGTTGCCTCTCCGATGAACCCTGCTGGGCTGGACTGAAGCTTAAACCTAAAATAATGTGCAGTTTTATTACCAAATTCTAGAAAGGTTATATATGTATTCATAGTGGGAGATAAGGTGAGTAAAATAACCCTTTGCCCATAATTCTTCTGAAGCATCTGTTTTCCAAATATTGTTTTACCCAGAGGGTGCCACCTTCAAATAGCTGAAGCAACTTCTGAGAGGACCAGGCTGTCAAAATTGAGTTTAATGCATGAATTGTAGTTTCACCCTGCAAACAAAATCCATTCTACTGGAATTCTTTACTTAATGTCTGTATTTTTTTAAACGGCTTTTACTAAATGTGGTCCAGAATGACTTGCTTTAGAATCATCTAGAAATCTGCAGATCTGAAGGGTGGACTTGTTCTACAACTGCTTAACTAGATACGCTCGGGATAGAGCATGGGCCTAACAGGTTCTGCAAAGATACTCAGGCAAAATAAAGTTTGAGACCCACTATATTAAGAGTTGGCGAACATTTTCCTTTAAAGGGCCAGATAGTGAATATTTTAGGTTTTGTGAGCCATAAGTCTCTGTGCCAACTATTCAACTCACCATAGACGATGCATAGATGGATAGGCGTGGCTGTGTTCCAATAAAACTTTATTTACAAAAATAGATGGTGGAGCTGAATGTGGCCCACACCCTACAATTTGCCAATTCCTGCACCAGATAGTGAGTTTAGAGAGTGGAACTGTATCTGTTTTGTTTGCTACTGTCAGAAACCAGCAAAGTCTGTATTATGAAGTCATCACTTGGTAAACACTGATTAAATGCATAAATCAATGAATACTTACAATAGACACTGATTTTCAAGGTTTCTTTTAATTCACATAGCATAAAATTCACTGTTTTTGGTGTACAGTTCTATGAATTTTGGCAAATTAGTAGTGTCATGTGACTACCATTGTCATTAGGATGTGGAGCAGATCCACTCCACCTGGAATCGGTTCCCTGTATGGTAGTCTCATACCGTACTGATCTGTTCTCTGTCCCTGTGGTTTAGCTTTTGCCAGAAGGTCAAATAAATGGAACAATAGAGCCCTCAGTATTTTAAGTCTGGCTTCTTTCATTTAGTTTAGTGCATTTGTGGTTCTTCTGTGTTGTTCATGTATCAATGAACTGAGTAGAATTTCATTGTGTGTAAATATCACCGTTTTTTTTTTTTTCACCCATTCCTCAGTTGAGGGGTATTTTGGTTGTTTCCAGTTTGGGGCAATTACAAATAAAGTCAACTTCATGTGCAGATATTTTTGTGGATGTGTGTTTTCATTTACCTTGGGTAAGTACCTAGGAGTGGATTGCTGAGTTGTATAGTAAGTGTATGTTTAACTTTATTAGAAATGGTTAGACTGTGTATTAGTCCATTTTCACACTGCTGTAAACACATACAATTTATAAAGGAAAGAGGTTTACTTGTCTCAGTTCCACAGGGCTGGGGTGGCCTTAGGAAACTTACAGTCATGGTAGAAGGTGAAAAGGAAGAAAGGTGTCTTCTTCACAAGGGGCCAGGAAGGAGAAGTGCCGAGCAAAGTGGGAAGAGCCCCTTATAAAACCATTAGATCTCATGAGAACTCAATCACTATCACCAGAACAGCATGCGGGGGAACTGCCTTCGTGATTCATTTACCTCCACACGGTCTCTCCCTTGACATGTGGGGATTATGGAGATTATGGGGGTTATAATTTGAGATGAGATTTGGGTGGGGACACAAAACCTAACCATATCAGACTGCTTTCCAAAGCTGTCCTACATTGTGTACCTCCAGGCAATGCTTGAGTGTTGTAGTTGTTCTGCATTCATGCCAGCATTCAATAGTGTTATTTTTTAATATTGTTCTAACAAGTATGTTACAGTATCTCCTTGTGGTTTTAATTTGCAGGTTATTAATGAGTAATGATTTTGAGCATCTTTTCATAAGCTTGTTTGCCATCTGTATGTTTTCTTTGGTGAAGTATCTTTTAAAATTTGGTCCATTTTTTAAAAAAATTGGGCTTTGCTTTTCTGTTGAGTTTCAAGAGTTGTTTATATATTCTTGGTACAAGTTTATTGTCAGTTTTGTGATTTGCAAATATTTTCTCTCAGTAGGTAGCTCATCTTCCCATTATTTATTATAGAACAAAGATTTTTAAATTTTGATGATGTCTAATTTATCATTTCTTTTCCTTTATGGATTGTGCTTTCTCTGTCTTATCTAAGAAATCTTTGCCCATCACAAAGGCTTTATAATTTTACATATAGGTCTATAATCCACGTGTAGTTAAATTTTATATAAGGTATGAGATATGGGTCAAGATTTTTGCTTTTGCATATGGATGTCCAATTTTAAAATCCATTTGTTGAAAAGAGTATCCTTTCTTCATTGAATTGTCTTTATGTGTTGGTTGAAAATTAATTGGCTATATTGTGGGTGGTCGATTTTTGAACTCTCTGTTCTGCTTCATTGGTCTGTGTATCTGTTCTTTCACCAATAGTGAACCATCTTGATTACCATAGTTTTATAGCAACTCTTGAAATCAGGTAATCTGAGTTCTCCAACTTTATTATTTTTCAGAATTATCCTGGCTATTCTAGTTCCTTTGCCTTTTCATATAAATTTTAAAATCAGCTTGTCAATGTCTACAAAAACAAAAGCCTTGCTGGGATTTTAATTGGTATTACATTGAATCTATACATCAAAATGGGAAGAATTAATCCTTTAACAATATTGAGTCTTCCAATCCATGATCATAGAATGTGTCTCTAATTATTTAGGTCCTTTGCAATCTCTTTCATCAGTGTTTTATAGTCTTCTGCATACAGATCCTGAACATATTTTGTTAGATTATATGTTAGTACTTAATTGAGTGAGTAGGGAAAAAACTGCTATTGTAAATGGTATTTTCTTAATTTCAAGTTCTAATTGTTCATTATTGGTATATAGGATATCAGTTGACTTTTTCTATTGACCTTGTATCCTGTGATCTTTCTCCTTGTGCAACTTCTATTTCTTTTAATTCTTTTTCTTGCATTATTGCACTAGTTAGGATTTCTAGTATAATGTTGAATAGGATTGAAGAGATAGAACATCCTTGTCTATTTTTCTATATTAGGGGGAAAGCATTTAGTAGTTGATTATTAAGCTTGATGTTAGCTGTAATTTGTTTTATATACCTTTATTAGGTTAATGAAGTTTTCAAGTGTTGAATTGTGTTGAATGCATTCTGTTTTGCATTCATTATTGAGATCACTTGGATTTTCTTATCTAGGCTGTTAATATGATAAATTATATTACTGATTTATGAATGTTGAACCAGCCTTATATTCCTTAATGAAGTTCACTTGGTCTTGATGTATTTATCCTTTTTTTATATTGTTAGATTTGATTTTCTAAATTATTAAATATTTTTGCTTATGAGAAATATTGGCATGTAGTTTTCTTGTTGGTCTAACATCTTTTTGTGCTTTGGGGATTATGATACTTCTGGATCCATAAAGGAATTTGGGAGTGTTCTCCTCCTCTATTTACTGGAAGAGTCTGTAGATAATTGGTATTATTTCTTCCTTAAATGTTTAGTAACATTCAGCAGTGAAAGTCTCTGGGTCTGGTACTTTCTTTTTTGGAAGGTTATTAGTTGTTGATTCAATTTCTCTAAAAGATACATGGCTACTTAGTTTACTGAATTATCCTTTTTTTTTTTTTTTTTTTTTTTTGAGACGGAGTCTCGCTCTGTCCCCTGGGCTGGAGTGCAGTGGCTGGATCTCAGCTCACTGCAAGCTCCGCCTCCCGGGTTTATGCCATTCTCCTGCCTCAACCTCCCGAGTAGCTGGGACTACAGGCACCAGCCACCTCGCCCGGCTAGCTTTTTGTATTTTTTAGTAGAGACGGGGTTTCACCGTGTTAGCCAGGATGGTCTCGAACTCCTGACCTCATGATCCGCCCGTCTCGGCCTCCCAAAGTGCTGGGATTACAGGCTTGAGCCACCGCGCCCGGCCTACTGAATTATCCTTAAGTGAGTGTTGGTAGTTTGTGCTTTTTAAGGAATTGGTCTATTTCGTTTCTCATTAAATTTATGAACATGGAATTTTTCCATAGTATTCTCTTACTGTCTTTTAGTGTTCATGGGATTGGTAGTAATTACCCCCTTAATTCTTTTTTTTTTTTTTTTGACGGAGTCATACTCTGTTGCCCAGGCTGGAGTACAGTGGCATGATCTTAGCTCTCTGTAACCTCTGCTTCCCGGGTTCAAGTGATTCTCATGCCTCAGCCTCAGCCTCCTGAATAGCTGGGATTACAGGCATGCACCACAACACCTGGCTAATATTTGTATTTTTAGTAGAGATGTGGTTTCGCCATGTTGGCCAGGCTGGTCTCGAACTCCTGACTTCAGATGATCCACCCCCTTGGCCTCCCAAAGTGCTGGGATTATAGGCGTATCTTTTCTTTTTTTCTTGATTAAAGGTTTGCCTTTGTTTTTCTTTTTTTCTTTTTATTTTTTGTCTTCTCAAAGGAACAGCTTTTGGTTCCCTTGATTTTCTCAATTGTTTTCCTGGTTTAAATTTCATTGTTTTCTGCTCTAATTTTTATTATTTCCTTTGTATGATTGCTTTAGGTTTAATTTTCTCTTCTTTCTTTAGTTTCCTAAGGGGGAAGCTTAATTATTGATTTTTTAATGTATATGCATATATATATTTAGCATATGCATTTTAATGGTATACATTTCCCTCTAATCACTGCTTTTGATGCATCTCACATTTAAAAAGAAAAAAAATAGAGATGAAGGTTTGCAGTTTTGCCCAGGCTGGTCTTGAACTCCTGGTTTCAAGTAATTCCTGCCTTGGCCTCCCAAAGTGCTGGGATTATAGGCATGAGTCACCATGCCTGGCCCCACATTTTTGATGTTTTCTTTTCTTTCTTTTTTTATTTTGTTCAGAATATTTTTAAAATATCCTGTGAGACTTCTTTGATTCATAGGTTATTAAAAGTGTGCTGTATAACTTCCAAATATTTGAGAATTTTCAAGCTGTCTTTGTGTTATCAATTCAATTTTGTTATGGTCTAAGAATTTACTTTGTATGATTTGTATTTTTCGAAAAACTTGTTAAAGCATGTTTTAAACCCCAGAATGTAGTTTATATGGGTGAATCTTTCATGTGCACTTGAAAATAAGATGTATTCTGCTGTTTTTGGATGTCAGTTAGGCCACATTGATTGACAGTGCTGTTCAGATCACTTATATCCTTATTGATTTTTTGTCTGCTTTCTTTTCTGATTACTAAGAGGAGTGTTAATGTCTTCAATTTTTTTTTTTTTTTTTTTTGAGATGGAGTCTCACTCTGTCACCCAGGCTGGAGTGCAGTGGCCGCATCTCATCTCACTGCAAGCTCCGCCTCCCGGGTTTACGCCATTCTCCTGCCTCAGCCTCCGGAGTAGCTGGGACTACAGGCGCCCGCCACCTCGGCCGGCTAGATTTTTGTATTTTTTAGTAGAGACGGGGTTTCACCGTGTTAGCCAGGATGCTTTCGATCTCCTGACCTCATGATCCGCCAGTCTTCAATGTCTTCAATGTCTTCAATTTTAACTGAGCATTTATTTCTCCTTTTAGTTCTATGATTTCCTTGCCTCATGAATTTTGACACACTGTTGTTAATTGCACACATATTTAGGATTATTATGTTTTCTCTGATAATTGACAGCGTATCATTGTATAATATTCCTCTTTACCCATGATAATCTTCCTTGTTATGAATTCTGCTTTTATGTTGATATGGCTACTCTAGCTTTGCTTTGATTAATATTTGCACGGTATATCTTTCTCCACTTCTCAACTCTTAACCTATCTAAGTTTTTATATTTAAATGGGTTTTCTGTAAGCAACATATAACTGGGTCATTTTTTCTTCTTTTAATTTAGTTTGACAGTCTCTGTCTTTTAACTGGTGGGTTTGGACCATTTGTGTTTGAAGTGATTGACATATAGGCCATGCTTACTTCACACAGTTGTGTGGGACTGTAAAAATGACCACAGAAGCTGAAACCATACAAAGTGACTTAATAATCAATGGGAAAGTTATGATGGCTTCATAACCTATAAATTTCTTTGTCAAAAGATTAAAAATTCTCCTTCTGTTGGTTACAAATGTATAGGAAAATGAAAAAAATGGTAAAACTAATATTTATCTAAAACATTAATTTTAAAACATTAGAAACGTCGATAATTAAAATGTCTTATTCTTTATAAAAATTATCAAGAGTAGTTTGAACAATGTTTGCCTCCTTTTTATTATATGCCTCACAGTATGTAGTGAACATCTTTTCTATGCCTTGGCGCACTGTCATACTCCTTTCTAAGCTGTAGTCAGCTTCCTACATTTCATCCTTTGCTCATTCTGTGTCATAAACTATCTCTCAGAGTTTCCTTAATGTGAAGTTTTATCCTGATCCTAAACTCTAGGACATCTCAGTCCTTTTGGTCACAATCGCTTTCTGCACGTATGTCAGGAAGTTGACCTTCACCAGGTTCCTCTGGCTGGATATCTACTCTCTCCTAAATGACAGCAGTGTCAGCATTCCCATGGTCAGTTTCTTCTTCTATAACTGCATCCATGGTCAATTTAAATTTTTCTTGAGCATTATCACTTTCCATTTATTCAATACACCTTCATGTTTCTTGGTCAATTTCCTCTTTTGATAATCTTTTTTTTTGTAAATATCCCATGGTTTTATCACTGGGATATAGGAAAACAAACAAAACATATGTTGCTGGCTGTGAAGCAACTGCATAATGGACGCACAGTGCCCAGTTACCAGTAGGCTTTGGAAGAAGTGATGAGATTGGTGGCTGGTTATAATGCACATCTATTATTTATGTAGTGATATGTGGACTGAAGCACTAGCAGTGAAGCTTGCACATTATGAAATTACTCACTGTTAATATACAGTATTTGAACTGTGTTGTTGGGGGAGACCGGCACTGTTGAACCAAATTATTATTGCCTCCTCTCTAGCTTTGGCCCTTCCCTTTGAGCAGCTCCTCACTGAGAATCTGCCTGTGACTGCTCTCCCAGCTGTGATCTACTATTATTGTAATTGGAGGCCTGATAACACGGTGGCAGAGCGTGGAGAAGGGGAATGTTCTCTACCCTTTGGATTATATTTCAGTCTTTGCCCTACACAGTGGGTCTACATCTCAGGGGCGTGGCCTTTACAACCATTTCTCTCCCTCTTTCAAGGGTGGAACTTCCTCCTCTGTTCCCCCCATCCCTGACTGCAGCATTCCTACTCTGTGTCTTTGAAACTCTCTCTCCCATAGTTTAAGGCTTTCTTTTTCTTTTTCATTTTATTCCTTAAGTGATACAGGGGGACTGGAGTGGGGCTGGAGTGGGGTGGAGTTCCCTTTCACTAGTTGGATGGCATGTCATAGTGGCTTTCTGGCAATGTCCTTCCCAAGATGAAGGCTTTTGTTCTGTAAGCAAGAAATTCCTGGTTTGATTACATAATAGTTACTATGTTTTTCCTCTCGTCAAGGCCATGGAAAGAAGGGTATTCCCTCTGGATCGATCTTGATCCTGAAGAAAAACCTGCAAAAGACTGTGCTTCCCAGAAACTTCTCCCTTGGTATCTCACATGCAGATTCCACAGTTCATTAAAATTTCTGCTTTAATGTTCCTATTGGCTTAGTCAGTGCTTTCTGCTTCACGTAAACAAATCTCACTGCCTGAATCTCCCTGGAGACACTGATGTCTCCAGATTTCAGGATGGTGGCTTGCCTTGAGACCTCAGTTCTCTGATGAGTCCAATAAAAGTTGTTGATTTTCAGTTCATCCAGCTTTTTCTTACTGTAAAGATGGGAATGGTGACTTCCAAGCTCTTTACACATCCAGCAAAACTGTGTTGGAGTTTCCTTCTCAACTTTCTGGTTGCAAGGCCCGCATGGAGGGAAAAGCCCCATGTCGAAGAGTCACTCACTGCAGGTCAGAACAAATGTGGTTCTGATCAGACCACAAGGCTTCAGTAGTGGCACCTCCACAGTCCCTGGAGGAGCCAGAGCTGCTCCCTGTTGAGGGCAGGATCTTGGTGTCTCTCCCCAAGGGGCAGGGGAGCATCCACAGGATGCTCAGGCCAGTGGACACAAGCCTAGAGGAAGTGGCAGACCTGTCCTCCAAGTGCAGAGTGTCTTTCTCAGCTGATGGTGGCTCCAGCTGGGCCATTACAGTGACCCATGCAGACAGTGATTGGACATTGTTTGGGTGCCAGATGCTGTGCTATGTCCTCTACATGGATGGGGCAGGTGTAACTAGCTCCAGATCTGAGTTTACGCACCCTAGGAAACATCAGCCATGACTGCATCTCCTCGACATCTGCTTTCCCCAAAGTATGCTCTGCAATCCTGGTTTTGAGAGATGTTACTCAGGGTTATGGAGCTTCGGCATGGAGAGGGGGAAACCTGTTTGAGAAACTAGGCTGCCACTGGAGGACAACTCTGATTCCAAGCCGCTAATCCTTGTCCAGAGCTGGATCCTGGGGCTGAAGATGAAGGAGGCAGGGTCCATGGGGCAGGTCTCCTGGGAACCATTATCACCCTGACATTCCTCTCAAATATCAAAGCAAGGGATCTTCAGCCATGTTCCGTGTTTTCAAAAGTAATTTTTTTGAAACCAGAATTTATTTAGCTAATCTTATAACCAGAGTAAATTCAGCCCTTGGTAAAGAGAAATAAACTTTGAATTTCAAATACCTTCAATTGGGAGAGAGCTCACATAAATTTCTCACTATAGATCATGTTATGGGGCTTTGTTAAAGTCCAACAACTGAAACATTATTCTTCTACTGGCTGGAAACAGAGGAAGGAGAAATAATGCACTCAGGAAATTTGCTTTTAAATAAGCTGCATTTATAAAACACTATCCTAAGGGTCATCATTCCACTGAGCTTCCATTTGAGAATTTGTACAAACCATTGAACTATTGTATTGAAACTGAATTAGGAGAACATTTAATTTTCCTTTATAAGAGAGACAAAATTTTAGTGTTAGTGGATCAATAGGAGATGTTATTAAATAGCAATAGCAAAATGCTATAGCAGCATCTAGAAATCAAATAAGATGGAAACGATGTACTAATAATATTCACATTTACATAATGTACAGTTATTAAACATTATCCTAAAAGTTATACTCCTAGCAAGTCTCCGCTTAAGATGTTGTACAATTACCTAAATAATATAGCTAAAACCAGAAAATAAACATTTCAAAATTATTTTAGAAGGAAGGCAAAATAAAATTCTTGCTTTTTTTTAAGATTATTTTAGTGGACTTGTTAACAACAATAAAGATATTATAATTATACTACCTACAAATAAAATAAAATGGGATCAATTAATTTATATGAGTCAAATGTAAATAATCTATAGTTAGAAAACATTGTCTAAGAATAATGAAATCCTATCAAGTTTCCATTTGGGCCAGTAAACACCAACAGCAATAAACTAAAAGAAAAATAATTAAAATTAGTAGAGAAAAAAGCATCTTGCTATGGTTCTGAACTTCAGAAGTGGGCTCACTGGAAGGCAGCGGCCACTCAGAGGAGACTCTCCTGCTGTCGGCCTGTGTGGACAGTGCTTGGTATGGACACATTTCTTTGCCCCTCAGTGGAGGAAGTTCAGGGCTATGGCTTCCTTCAAGGGGAAGATTCCTAGGCAGTGCTATCTTACCTTTCTGGAATTAGGGGAAAGACAGAATCCTCTTCCCAGGAGCTGACCCCTGGGCCCCTCAGACCCTCTGATGTCTGACAAGGGAACAAGGAGAGGATGGAGCTGGGTCAGCGGCACCCCTTCCCTGCGGAAGAGGTGGATTAGGGCAGCCCAGGGGTACCCTGATCCCATGGGAGGGTTTGATCAAGGTGGCCCAGGGGCACCCCATTCCTGTGGGAGGGTTGGATCAGGGTGGCTCCAAGAACATCCCTTACCATGGGAAGGTTGGATCAAGGCAACCCAGTGACATCCCAATCCCATGGGAAAGTTGAGTCAGTGCAGCCCAAGGATACCCAGTTCCCATGGGAAGGTTGGATCAGAGTGGCTCCAGAAACACCCCTTTACCATGGGAGGGTTGGATCAAAGTGGCCTAGGGGCACCCTGTTCCCATGGGAGGGTTGGGTTAGGTCATCCCAGGGGCACCTCATTCTCATGGGAAGGTTGGACCAAGGCAGCCCAGTGACACCCGCATCCCATGGGAAGGTTGTATTAGGGCAGTCCAAGGGTCCTACTCTGTTCCCATGGGAGAGTTGGATTACCGTGGCCCAGGGATACTCTGTTCTCATGAGAGGGTTGGATCAAAGCAGCCCAAAGACACGCTGATCCTGTGGGAGGGTTGGGTCAAGGCAGCCTAGATGAGGGGCACAGGGATCGAAGTTTGCCATCTGGTGCAGTCACTGAGTAGGGCTGGGGGTGTCTGGTGGAGGCTCTTATTCTTGGGCTGGATCCAGGGAGGGGCTGCACCTTGGGCCCTGGGCCCTGACCCCCACCCACTGTGGCCTGGTGTTCCTGCTCCTCTGGGCCCCATCATCCCCATGGGCCTCTGCTGACAGCCCCACGGCAGCATCAGGGATGTGAGGATGCCTCGGGAGCCCCTCAATCCTTCCTCCATAATTTACCTCAGAGCGCATTTTCTTTCTTAGGTTGTGCAGGTCTCTCAGCCAAAAGCGCTCTCAACTCATTCACATGAGCTTTTCTTGCAGGGAAAATAAACTGTCTTCCATGGTGGCCAGGGATTCTCTCCTGTGTTTCTGGAGAATTTGGCTTGCGTGTCATGCGTCCAGGTTTTGCCTGTGTGGTGATCTTGCCATACGCCCTGGAGAGAGTCCCCTCTGCCCTTACGGGGCAAAGACTCTCCTCCATCAGTATCTGCTGAACACTCTCCTTGGTGCAGGTCAGGGGAACTGGGGGCTGTGGGGATGTAATGTCCGAAGAGCTGAGCCTCCCCCTTCTGACCCTGATTTTCTGACTTTGGCAAAGCAGTCAAAAGTGTGGGAATTTCTCAGGATCTTTAATAGCATCGATTTTATCTTGTGCATTTACTTCTTTCTTCTTCAAGAGTTTTAAAACTGGCATTTAACTCTGCTGCCTCCATCGTCTCTTTGGAATCCCTTTTGATTTATCTTCCATGTGGTCTCTGTTCCCAATCCAATCCCGAGCTTCTGCCACTCTCTGTGGTGTTCCCTCTGTCTCTCCTCTTCTGTAGGTGTCCACTCACTGGCTCATGCTCCCCCTCTTTAGGGCTTTCTAATGTTCTTTCTGCTGTAGGACAAGTTTCTTCCCTCTCCCCTTTGCTCCTTGAGCTCTAATCATGCAAGGTCTTTTAGGCACGTCAGCAGTGTTGGGTTTTATCCAAAGGGCAGTAGGAAGCCACTCCAGGGTTGTGGCAGGAAGATGATCTGATTGGATAGGAGTCTAAACGGACCATTCTGACTGTCCTGTGGACATCAAAGCTGCGTGGATAGGAATGGGAGGAGAGAGACCCAGCATGAGTTTATTGTGGAGTCCTGGACAGGGGAGGTAGCAGAGGAGATGAAGGAGGTGGCCAGGGTCAAGATAATTTTGGAAGTAGAAATGATGGGTCTTAGTGGTGGTGTGTCAGTGGAGGTTGAGTCCAGAGAGGCTGGCTGAGGTTGGCCAGTTAGAAAGGAGGGAATAGGATGCAGAATGAAGAGGAAGTCTGGGGAGAGGAAAGGGGGGGAAATCCTGAATGTTCTACTTACACCAATATACTAGACTTGGATTATCTCTGAACTCTCAGGGAGAGGAAGAAAATGAACCCAGGTGGAAGGAAGCTTGCATTTCTTTCTTTCCTTCCTTCCTTCCTTCCTTCCTTCCTTCCTTCCTTCCTTCCTTCCTTTCTTCCTTCCTTCCTTCCTTTTCTCTTTCTTTCTTTCTTTCTTTCTTTCTTTCTTTCTTTCTTTCTTTCTTTCCTTCCTTCCTTCCTTCTTTTTCTCTTTCTCTCTTTTCTTTCTTCTTCCTTTCTTTCTTTTCTTTCTTCTTCCTTTCTTTTCTTTCTCTTTCTTTCTTTCTTCTTCCTTTCTTTCTCTTCTTTCTTCTTCCTTTCTCTTCTTTCTTCTTCCTTTCTTTCTTTCTCTCTCTTTCTTTTCTTTCTTCTTCCTTTCTTTCTCTCTTTCTTGCTTTTCTTTCTTCTTCCTTTCTCTTTCTTTTCTTTCTTCTTCCTTTCTTTTTCTTTCTCTTTCTTCTTCCTTTCTTTCTCTTTCTTTCTCTTGTTTCTTTCTTTTTTCTTCTTCCTTTCTTTCTCTTTTTCCTTCTTTTCTTTCTTCTTCCTTTCTTTTTCTTTTTCTTTCTTCTTCCTTTCTTTCTCTTTCTTTCTTTCTTCTTCCTTTCTTTCTCTTTCTGTCCTTCTTTTCTTTCTTCTTTCTTTCTCTTTCTGTCCTTCTTTCTTCTTCCTTTCTTTCTCTTTTTCTTCTTTCTTTCTCTTTCTTTCTTTTTCTTTCTTCTTCCTTTGTTTCTCTTTCTTTCTTTCCTTTCTTCTTCCTT